>NC_073400.1:30199038-30401538 GCF_028641065.1 Leucoraja erinaceus | reverse complement strand
TCGAAGTCCCAACACCTCCGCTTGGTTCGCATTGACCAACCTGATCTCCCGGTGGCTCAGCACTTCAACTCCCCCTCCCATTCCGAATCCGACCTTTCTGTCCTGGGCCTCCTCCACGGCCAGAGTGAGTTCCACCGCAAATTGGAGGAGCAGCACCTCGTATTCCGCTTGGGTAGTTTACACCCCAGCGGTATGAACATTGACTTCTCCAATTTCAGGTAGTCCCTGCTTTCTCCCTCCTTCCCCTCCCCTTCCCAGCTCTCCCACAGCCCACTGTCTCCGCCTCTTCCTTTCATCTTCCTCCCCCCCACATCAGTCTGAAGAAGGGTCTCGACCCGAAACGTCACCTATTCCTTCGCTCCATAGATGCTGCCTCACCCGCTGAGTTTCTCCAGCATTTTTGTCGACCTAGCTTATCGAAGGATTGTTTAGAAGCAGAAAGATCATCTGTGATTGAATAGTGTGATAGACCCAATTGGCCGAATGGCCTAATTCTGCTCCTTTGACATATCAACTTATGGAAGTTTGTATAACTCTTTGACATGCTACGATTCAGAAAGTGTGTTTGATGAAGGGTCTCATCTGCTGTTTCCAGATTGGTTCATCTTCATCATGAAACTACAAAAGCCAAACTTATTGTCCGATCACTCGTGGGAACGTTACGCTCGTTAGATCAGTACGTTGAACGCCTTTAGGGCGGCACGGTGGCGCAGCGGGTAGAGTTGCCGCCTCACAACGCAAGAGACCCGGGTTCAATCCTGGCTACGGGTGCCGTCTGTACGGAGTTTGCACGTTCTCCCTGTGACTGTGTGGGTTTCCTCCGGGTGCTCCGGCTTCCACGTCCCAAAGCCGTGCGGGTTTTGTAGGTCAATTGGCTTCGGTAAAATTGTAAATTGTCCCTTGTGTCCAGGACAAGAGGTCACAGTTTAAGGATAAGGGGGAAATCCTTTAAAACCGAGATGAGAAGAACCTTTTTCACACAGAGAGTGGTGAATCTCTGGAACTCTCTGCCACAGAGGGTAGTTGAGGCCAGTTCATTGGCTATATTTAAGAGGGAGTTAGATGTGGCCCTTGTGGCTAAGGGGATCAGGGGGTATGGAGAGAAGGCAGGTACGGGATACTGAGTTGGATGATCAGCCATGATCATATTGAATGGCGGTGCAGGTTCGAAGGGCCGAATGGCCTACTCCTGCACCTAATTTCTATATTTCTGTGTGTGTGTGTGTGTGTGTGTGTGTGTGTGTGTGTGTGTGTGTGTGTGTGTGTGTGTGTGTGTGTGTGTGTGTGTGTGTGTGTGTCTGTGTGTGTGTCTGTGTCTGTGTGTGTGTGTGTGTGTGTGTTATGTGTTAGCGATAGTGTACGGGGTAATCGCTGGTCGGTGGGCCGAAGGGCCTGTTTCCGCGCTGTATCTCTAAAGCCTGAATGAAAGCCTTTATCTTCATCTTTATCCTGTCTGAAGGAGGGCCTCGACACGAAACATCGCCCACCCCTTCTCTCCGGAGACGCCGCCCGTCCCGCTGAGTTACTCCAGCATTTTGTGTTTTGCCGGCTTGTTCTTAACGTTAGTGTTTCAGCTTCTATTGGTGGGATCATCCTGCGGTCACGGGCATCGCTAGCTGACCCGCGATGAATGATTCTTCCGGCCAACGTGGCTGGTGAACGGACGAGATAATTGGGAACGTTTGCGTTAACCTGTCATTCGCATCACAAAAACCAAAACAACAGGAAATTAATGGGGGAAAGCCATCCCCTGTTTGAATAGAAAGTCTGGCGAGTTCAAGCAGTGTCGACAAGTGCATTCCTCCCAGTACTCCAGCAGCCCACAGGGTGAGAGTAAACAACGGAAACATACACTTGCAAATCAAAAATATGTCATCAGACTGCAAACAACCAGCAACGGTCTGGTTTTACACAAAAATGCTGGAGAAACTCAGCGGGTGCAGCAGTATCTATGGAGCGAAGGAAATAGGCAACGTTTCGGGCCGAAACCCTTAAAGGGTTTCGGCCCGAAACGTTACCTATTTCCTTGAAGGGTTTCGGCCCGAAACGTTACCTATTTCCTTGAAGGGTTTTGGCCCGAAACGTTACCTATTTCCTTGAAGGGTTTCGGCCCGAAACGTTACCTATTTCCTTCGCTCCACAGATGCTGCTGCACCCGCTGAGTTTCTCCAGCATTTTTGTGTTACCTTATATTTTCCAGCATCTGCAGTTCCTTCTTGAACACACTGTCTGGTTTTAGTTAGTTTTAGTTTATTGTCACGTGTACCGAGGTACAGTGAAAAGCTTTTGTTGCGTGCCAACCAGTCAGCGGAAAGACAATACGTGATTAAGGCATGATCGAGGCATTTAGGATTAGTTTTGTTTGGTTGAGAGATACAGTGCCCACCGGCTCCGCGCCGACCAGCGATCACCCCGCACACGAACACTATCCCACACACACACACCAGGGACAATTTCACACGTACACCTGGCCAATTAACCAACGTACATGTAGAATGATTCGAACCAATTCTTTTCCTGTTTCTCTAGACTGGAACGTAACCCGATGCCCCGAATGTTTGGCCAGGGACCAGAGCGAGGGCTATTCGAACACCTCACTCCGCAGGTACAGTGAAGGTAGACGCAAAAAGCCGGAGTAATTCAGCGGGGTCAGGCAACATCTCTGGAGAAAAGGAATAGGTGACGTCTCGGGTCGAGACCCTTCATCAGACTGGGAGCCAGGGGAGAGAGAGATATAGATGGTGATGTAGAGAGATATAGATGGTGATGTAGAGAGATGCAGAACAAATGAATGAATGCATGCTGTGAGCTAGGTGAAAATGAGTTACAGACAATGAGACTAGCACGACGACTTGGGTGGGAGACGGGGGTGGACGGAGAGAGAGAGGATGCGGGGGGTTACTTGCAGTTATAGAAATCAATATTCTCAGGAGGTCCCCCTCACTCAGTTGGCTCGGGGACCAGCGTGGTGGAGTCAGGGAGGGGGAAACTAGAGGTATGGGAAGGTACTGAACACGGCAGAGCCGGAGTCGATGCCTCAAGAATGATGGAGCCCACAATGGTCCATTGTTGGCTGGGGACGAGGTGATAATGACGGCGAAATGAGCAGGAGGACCAGGGTGGGGCATGGACGGAGGGAGAATGGGATGCCATGGTCACCGGATGTTAGAGGAATCAGGATCATGTCGCTGGGTCGTAAGCTGCCCAGTTGGTCCAAAATGCTGCCGCTCGCCTTTTAACCGGAACTCGAAAGAGGGAGCACATTACGCCAATTTTGGCCTCCCTTCACTGGCTCCCAGTGCACTTTCGAGTTCATTTTAAAATTCTTTTATTTGTTTTTAAATCATTGAATGGCCTCGCCCCGCCTTACCTCTCTGAGCTGCTCCACCTATATGCTCCTGCCCGGTGCCTCAGGTCAGCGGATCAGCTGCTCCTTGAGGTACCAAGGTCTAAGCGGAAGCTCAGAGGGGATAGAGCCTTTTCTGTTGCTGCCCCGGCACTCTGGAACACCTTGCCGCTGCAGATCAGACAGGCCCCTTCACTGTCCATCTTTAAATCCTCCCTAAAAACTCACTTTTATTCACTGGCTTTCGACACTGGCTGAGACTTTGTTCCTGTTTTAGTGCTTTTAATGTCTTTTAATTTTTACTGTTTTTATAGTCCTGTCGTCTTAATGGTTTTAGTAGTTTGTAATAACTTTTTGTTGACTTCCCATGTACAGCACTTTGTGGTAACTGATGTTGTCTAAAAGCGCTTTATAAATAAAGTTATTATTATTATTACTGTTATGAGGTGCAGGTACAGTGGCGTCTGTAGAAAGTGTATTGGTGTCACGGTGGCGCAGCGGTAGAGTTGCTGCCTCACAGCGCCAGAGACCCGGGTTCGATCCTGACCACGGGCGCTGTCTGTACGGAATTTGGACGTCCTCCCCGTGACCTGCGTAGGTTTTCAGGGAAACGTCGCCTATTCCTTCGCTCCATAGATGCTGCCTCGCCCGCTGAGTTTCTCCAGCATTTTTGTCGACATTTGGTCTTTTCCTGATGGTTGCCAACTTTGTCAGAAGCAGATGTCGTCACTAGATTGTACTTTGACTGTATTGCCTGGGAGTTAATTGACTAAACCATTATTTGTGATCAATGCATTGGAATTTAAATTGATTGAAGTCAAGTCAAGTCAAGTCAGTTTATTGTCATGTGTCCCTGATAGGACAATGAAATTCTTGCTTTGCTTCAGCACAACAGAACATAGTAGGCATGAATACAGAACAGATCAGTGTGTCCATATACCATTATATACGTAAATACACACATGAATAAATAAACTGATGAAGTGCAAATAACAGATAATGGGTTATTAATGTTCAGAGTTTTGTCCGAGCCAGGTTTAATAGCCTGATGGCTGTGGGGAAGTAGCTATTCCTGAACCTGGACGTTGCAGTCTTCAGGCTCCTGTACCTTCTACCTGAAGGTAGCAGGGAGATGAGTGTGTGGCCAGGATGGTGTGGGTCTTTGATGATACTGCCAGCCTTTTTGAGGCAGCGACTGCGATAAATCCCCTCGATGGAAGGGAGGTCAGAGCCGATGATGGACTGGGCAGTGTTTACTACTTTTTGTAGTCTCTTCCTCTCCAGGGCGCTCAAGTTGCCGAACCAAGCCACGATGCAACCGGTCAGCATGCTCTCTGCTGTGCAACTGTAGAAGTTAGAAGTTAGAATACTGCAGCTGGCAAGGACTCGGTGGGCCGAAGGGACTGTTTCCATGCTGTATCCTCACCCAACCATCCTGTGACAATCTTTGGTTGATTGTAGTTAGCAGCTGTGTTGAGATGTGTTGGAGCACGGTGGCGCAGCGGTAGAGTTGCTGCCTCACAGCACCGGAGATCCGGGTTCGATCCCGACCACGGGTGCCGTCTTGTACGGAGCTTGCACGTTCTCCCCGTGACCTGCGTGGGCTTTATCCGGGCGCTCCGGTTTCCTCCCACACTCCAAAGACGTGCAGGTTTGTAGGTTGACGCAAAATGCTGGAGTAACTCAGGGGAAACGGGGAGCATCTCCGGAGAGCAGGAATGGGTGACGTTTCTCTCCAGGGACGCTGCCTGCCTCGCTGAGTTACTCCAGCATTGTGTGTCTATCTTTGGTGTAAACCAGCACCTGCAGTTCCTTTCTACAGATGCGTGGGTTAATTGGCTTTGGTTAAAATTGTAAACTCTCCCTCGTGTACAGGATAGTGTTGCCCCTGTCCCACTTAGGAGACCTACACAGCAACCTCTGGTGGTTACACAAAAAAGCTGGAGAAACTCAGCGGGTGCAGCAGCATCTATGGAGCGAAGGAAATAGGCAACGTTTCGGCCCGAAACGTTGCCTATTTCCTTCGCTCCATAGATGCTGCTGCACCCGCTGAGTTTCTCCAGCTTTTTGGTGTAACCTTCGATTCTCCAGCATCTGCAGTTCCCTCTTAGACACAGCAACCTCTGGTGACCTTGCCCGTCACCCAAGGTTTCCATGAGGTCACCGGAGGTTTCGGCCACTCTCCCTAATGGTCTAAAGTGGTTTCATCTAGGTCGCTGCTATTTTTTTCATCATGATTAAAACCGGCCTCGACTAAAATTAGCTTGCCGTTGTATAAATCAATAATTCTTCAGTCGCAGGTCTAGTCGAAGCCTGTTTTCTTCATAGTGGAGGAAGGTTTTCAACACATGCGTGGGAGGTGGTGGGAGGTTGCGGGTCACCTCCAGCTTGATTTATTTTTGTGGTGGCGGGCAAGGTCACCAGAGGTTGCTGTTTAGGTCTCCTAAGTGGGACATGGGCTTAATGTACGGGGTGACCATTGGTCGGCGCATTGGTCATTGGTCGGGATGATCGATGGGCCGAAGGGCCTGTTTCCGCGTCATATCCCTAACGTCGAAAACTAACAAGCTGAATCAGAATTATTATGGGTTACACAAAAAAGCTGGAGAAACTCAGCGGGTGCAGCAGCATCTAGATGCTGCTGCACCCGCTGAGTTTCTCCAGCTTTTTTGTGTAACCTTCGATTCTCCAGCATCTGCAGTTCCCTCTTAAACACAGAATTATTATGGGCCTGTCGCACTTAGGCAATTTGTTTGAGCAACTACAGGAGACAGAGGTGACAATTTTTGTTGTGATAGGTTGACGTAGGTGAATTCCATTAAAACTAGTCCCTGGCAGTCACCTAAAGAGTCGCCTAAGTCGAACAGGCCCATAATAACTAACCTCCAGCAAGGCAGCAACAGGTCTCCTCAGTGAAACATCTCAGTGCCATGTTGATGAACATTTTTCCCATTGCTTTCATGTTTTTCCATTCTTTACACATGTTGCCAATTTCTGGTCGAGGATTATAGAAAGCAGCTGCTTCTATTGTTTCAGATCCAAATGCTTTGGAAATGTTGGCCTGTTTACACACGGCCTTGTATGCAGTCTAAGCCAAGAGTTTCCCTTCAAGATCATATCTCCACTTGTCATGTGGCAATATGCTACATATTGTGTGTGCGGCGTAGGATTGTAATGGGCTGCCCAAAGCATTAAAGTGTGGTTTTAATCATTCATAAATAAATGAGTGTAACCACAACTGCAATACAAAAACATTTAGATCTGAACATTTGAGCCCATTCCAGCACAATGGGTTTATAGATAATGGACAACAGGTGCAGGAGTAGGCCATTCGGCCCTTCGAGCCAGCGCCACCATTCAATGTGATCAAGGTTGATCATCCCCAATCAGTACCCCGTTCCTGCCTTCTCCCCATAGCCCGACAATATATAGCAAGAGAGTCGTGGACGCAGCCCAGTCCATCGCACAAACAAGTCGCACCACCGCTAATGTTTAAGAAGGAACTTCAGATGCTGGAAAATTGAAGGTAGACAAAAGTGCTGGAGAAACTCAGCGGGTGCAGCAGCATCTATGGAGCGAGGGAAATAGGCAACGTTGCCTTTTGTCTACACGCCACTGCTAATGCTTGGTTCAGCAGCACAGTGCCTCAGCGGTAGAATTGGTGCTTTACAGGTGCTGCCTGTACGGAGTTAGTACCTTCCCCCCCCCCACTGTGATCGTGTGGGTTTTCCCCGGGTGCTCCAGGTTCCTCCCTCGTTCCCAAAGACGTGCCAGTTTGTGGGTTAATTAACCTGATAAATTGTAAATTCTGCCCAGTGTGTGGGGCAGTGCTAGTGTATGGTGCAGGGAAAGTGTCGGAAAAACATTTCCACCCAGAGGTACCCCGTTCCAGCCTCCTCCCCATATCCCCTGACTCCGCTATTTTTAAGAGACCTGTCTAGCTCTCTCTTGAAAGTATCCAGAGAACCTGCCTCCACCGCCCTCTGAGGCAGAGAATTCCACAGATCACCACTCTCTGTGAGAAAAAGAGTCTCCTCATCTCCGTTGTAAATGGCTTGTTCTTAAAACTGTGTGTGGCCCCTGGTTCTGGACTCCCCCAACATCGGGAACACGTTTCCTGCCTCTAGTGTGTCCAAACCCTTAACAATTTTATATGTTTCAATGAAATCCCCTCTAATCGTTCTAAACTCCAGTGTACAAGCCCAGCCGCTCCATTCTCTCAGCATATGACAGTCCTGCCATCCTGGGAATTAACCTTGTAAACCTACACTGCACTCCCTCAATAGCAAGAATGTCCTTCCTCAAGTTAGGGATAGAGTGGATGTGGAGAGGATGTTTCCACTAGTGGGAGAGTCCAGGACCAGAGGTCATAGATTGGGGAAGTCCAGGACAAGGGGTCATAGTTTAAGGATAAGGGGGAAATCCTTTAAAACCGAGATGAGAAGAACCTTTTTCACACAGAGAGTGGTGAATCTCTGGAACTCTCTGCCACAGAGGATAGTTGAGGCCAGTTCATTGGCTATATTTAAGAGGGAGTTAGATGTGGCCCTTGTGGCTAAGGGGATCAGAGGGTATGGAGAGAAGGCAGGTACGGGATACTGAGTTGGATGATCAGCCATGATCATATTGAATGGCAATGCTGGCTCGAAGGGCCGAATGGCCTACTCCTGCACCTAATTTCTATGTTTCTATGTTTCTATGCAGAATAATAGGACGTACTTTTAGAAAGGAGATGAGTAGGAATATCTTCAGTCAGAATGTGGTGAATCTGTGGAATTCATTGCCACGGGCAGTGGTGGAGGCCAAGTCAATGGAATTTGTTTAAGAAGAAACTGCAGATGCTGAAAAAATCGAAGGCAGACAAAAGTGCTGGAGAAACCCGGCGGGTGCGGCAGCATCTATGGAGCGAAGGAAAAAAAAGATCTTTTTGGTGATTTCTAAGGTTCAGATTGATAGATTTTTGATTAGTTCGGCTGTCAGGGGTTATGGGGAGAAGGCAGGAGAGTGGGGTTGAGAGGGAAAGATCGATTAGCCATGATTGAATGGCAGATTAGACGTGATGGGCCGAATGGCCTAATTCTGCTCCTAGAAATAATGAACTGTTGCGACAAAGGGAGGTTGATGAGATGGGGAGCGTTTGGAGAATGTGTCTGTCACTTAAGAATCTCGGGAAACATGATTTTTAAAATTATCTTTTTACAGCTTTCATTCCCTCTGAATATGGTCATGGCGAACCTGTGGCTGTTTGGCCCATTGATCAGCAGGTAAGCAAATGACTGAAACCGACGTATTAATGTTTAAGAAAGAACTGCCGATGCTGGAAAAATCGAAGGTGGACAAAAATGCTGGAGAAACTCAGCGGCTGAGGCAGCATCTATGGAGCGAAGGAAATAGGTGAATATATTCCTTCGCTCCATAGATGCTGCCTCACCTGCTGAGTTTCTCCAGCATTTTTGTCTACCTTAGACCTCTTAATGAATCACTCTGTTATCTGTAAATCAGCCAAAGGTCCAGAAAAGCACATGGGGTTAACTTGGAACGGTATTAGAGTCATGGAGTCATGCCACAAAGGCCCTTCTGCCCAACTTTCCCAATCCAATCCAGATGCCCCCATCTATACTGTCCCACCTGCCCACGTTGGTCCATATCCCTCTGAACCTTAGATAGACACAAAAAGCTGGATTAACTCAGCGGGACAGGCAGCATCTATGGAGCGAAGGAATGGGTGACGTTTCGGGCCGAGACCCTTCTTCGATTGGTTAGGGATGAGGGAAACGAGCGATATAGACGGTGATGTCGAGAGATAAAGAACAATGGATGAAAGATATGCAAATAAAGTAACGATGATGAAGGAGACCGGCCATTGGGTGAAAACGAGAAACTGGTGCAACTTGGATGGGGGAGGGGTAGCTTTAAATTTAGACAATAGACAACAGGTGCATGGGTAGGCCATTCGGCCCTTCGAGCCAGCACCCCCATTCAATGTGATCATGGCTGATCATCCCCAATCAGTCACCCGTTCCTGCCTTCTCCCCATATCCCCTGACTGGTGGTGAATCTCTGGAATTCTCTGCCGCAGAAGGTAGTTGAGGCCACAGTTCATTGGCTATATTTAAGAGGGAGTTAGATGTGGCCCTTGTGGCTAAAGGATCAGGGGGTATGGAAAGAAGGCAGGTACAGGATACTGAGTTGGATGATCAGCCGTGATCATATTGAATTGCGGTGCAGGTTCGAAGGGCCGAATGGCCTACTCCTGCACCTATTGTCTATGTTTATGTCTATGTCTAGGACTCCGCTATCTTTAAGAGCCCTATCTAACTCTCTTGAAAGCATCCAGAGAACCGGACTCCACCACCCTCTGAGGCAGAGAATTCCACAGACTCGTCACTCTCTGTGTGAAAAAGTGTTTCCTCGTCTCCGTTCTAAAAGGCTTACCCCTTATCCTTAAACCGTGTGTGTGGCCCCTGGTTCTGGACAGAACTGTTACAGTTGGATATTAGGTATATGTTTATTCCTGTCACATGTACCGAGGTACAGTGAAAAGCTTTGTTTTGCTATTCAATCAGATCAGAAAATACTGTACATCAATGCAATCAAGTCAAACTTAAGTCCAATAGGTCAAGCAAAGGAGATGATACTGAGTGCAGAATATAGCAGCACATCAGTTCCAGAGATAAAGTCCAATGTCCGCAATGGGGTAGAGGTGAATCGGACAGTACCCTAGTTTATGGAAGGACACAGAGGGGAAGAAGCTGTTCCTGAGTCTGGTGGTGCGCGCTTTCAAGCTTCTGTACCTCATGCCGGACGGGAGCGGGGAGAAGGAGGGGTTGACCGGGGTGGGACAGGGACAAGTCTTTGCTATGAAATGGTCATCACTCCTATGCTGATGAACGTGTTTTCCGTTTCAGTTTGCGCTTTCGTTGCGTGCTAACGGAAAGGATAGGAAAGGGTAAAATGAATGGAATGATGGTTTGTTAACGCTTTGTTGCGCTGGTGGAGATGCCAGCAAGTGGAACATTCATCGCAGAGCTGGCAATGACCAGCCTCTGTCTGTATCTCTTCACAGGATGTTAGAGAAAAAACCATCGACCAACAGTCTTGTGAGAACTACCACCGCAGTGACGGAGTTCCATGCTGGGATTAAGGTTGGAAATTATTACAGAATTATTCATAATAATAATATATTTTATTGTGGGCATGCAGCTTCCATCCGATGTCATAACTTCAACAACTATGAAATTTAGATTTAGATACCCTGAGAAACATGATTTTAAAAGAACAGTAAAACAGTCTAAAGTGCAAATATGTCTGTGCCGGGAATAGAAACATAAAAAATAGGTGCAGGAGTAGGCCATTCGGCCCTTCGAGCCTGCACCGCCATTCAATATGATCATGGCTGATCATCCAACTCAGTATCCTGTACCTGCCTTCTCGCCATACCCCCTGATCCCTTTATCCACAAGGGCCACATCTAACTCCCGCTTAAATATAGCCAATGCACTGTGGCCTCAACTACCTACAACGCCGCAGCGAGACTCCTGACGGGCACCCGATAAAGGGACCACATCACCCCGATCCCGGCCTCTCTCCACTGGCTCCCGTATACATTTCAAGACCCTCCTCCATGTCTACAAAGCCCTCAATGGGCTTGCCCCCTCCTACATTAAAAGTCTTCTCACCCACCACTCCACCTCCAGGCCCCTCAGATCGGCCAACTTGGGGCTGCTGAATATCCCGCGGTCTAGGCATAAGCTCAGGGGCGACCGACCGCGCTTTTGCGGTTGCAGCTCCTAGACTGTGGAACAGCAGCATCCCCCTTCCCATCAGAACTGCCCCCTCCATCGACTCTTGTAAGTCTAGACTAAAATCTTATCTCTACTCCCAAGCCTTTCCTGACGTCCACTGAGCGAGGGCTATATGTATATATGTATGTAGTTTGTTTGTTTATACTAGTCTTATAACAAATGTAAAGCACTTTGGCCAACGAGAGTTGTTTTTTAAATGTGCTATAAAAATAAATGTGACTTGACTTGACTTGACTTAACACCCGTTCAATTCAAGGATTTAATTATCACTGGCTTGGCGTAATATCCACTGACTTGGCCTAATCCACAGATTAACTACCCTCTGACTAAAGAGGTTCCTCCCCATTTCCTTTCTAAAATTCTGAAAAAGTTCTGGCAAAGAGTACTTTCACTTGCAACCACACAGAACGAGCTGACAGCTGAAGGAACTCACTCTCTCTCTCTCTCTCTCTCTCTTTCCACATTAGTTCTGTTGCAATTCATTCTACACCAGCAGTGTGTTCGCTGGCCTCTCTTGGACTAGTTCCAACACCAATTCGTCCAATAAACAAACATAACGTTCCTGGATATGAATGGAATCCATTCAGAGTAACGTAGTCAAACAAATAAATGTCTGCTCCGCTGTATTTTTTAGAGATACAGCGTGGAAACAGGCCCTTCTTCCCACCGAGTCCATGCTGACCAGCGATCACCCCGTACACTAGCACTATCCTACACACTAGGGACAATTTTACCAAAGCCAATTAACCTACAAACCTGCACAGGAAGGAACTGCAGGTGCTAGTTTACACTGAAGATAAACACAAAATGTGGCAAGCATTTATTTTGAGAGGGCTTATATATAAGGCTCTATAAGGCGCTGGTCAGGCAGCATTTGGAAAATTGTGACTAATTTTCAGCACCACATCTGAAGAAGAATGTGCTGGCTCAGGATATCATAATAATCCAATTAGATTCAGTCCTGCAAATTCTGCTGCATCTGTAAATAACATGCCAATGTTAATCCAGTCCGCATGTGTTTTGATGGCATTTGGAATTTCAAGAATCCAAACCTGGGGGCCTTGTGCTGGCATTGATGTCAGAGCCCAATGTCTATGTTAAAGGGGCAACGGGGTTAAAAGGCAAGAGGTTTAGTTTAGGGGGTGCTTGATACAGCGCAGAGACTGGCCACTCGGCCCACCGGGTCCGTGCCGACCAGCGATCCCCGCGCACTAACACTATCACACCCCCACACCCCCACACACACACACACACACACACACACACACCACACACACACCACACACACACACCACACACACACACACACACACACACACACACACACACACACACACACACACACACACACACACACACGGGACAATTTACAATTTTTTACCAAAGTCACTGAGCATACAAACCTGTACGTCCCTGGAGTGTGGGAGGAAACCGGAGCACCCGGAGAAAACCCACGCAGATCACGGGGAGAACGTGCAAACTCCGTACAGACAGCGCCCGTGGTCAGGAAGGAACCCGGGTCTCTGGCGCTGTGAGGCAGCAACTCTACCGCTGCGCCACCGTGCCGCCCCTAAGTACTTCAGACATTAGACACGGTGTCACAGCGGTAGAGTTGCTGCCTCAAGGCGCCTGAGACCCGGGTTCGATCCTGACCACGGGCGCTGTCTGTACGGAGTTTGCATGTTCTCCCCGTGACCATGTGGGTTTTCTCCGGGTGTTCCAGTTTCCTCCCACACTCCAGGTTAATTGGCTTGGTAAAATTGAAAATTGGCCCTTGTGTGTAGGATAGTGTTTAGTGTGCGGGGATCGCTGGTCGGCACGGACTCAGTGGGCTGAAGGGCCTGTTTCCACCCTGTATCTGTAAAGTCTAAAGTCGGGTAAAGTCTAAATCTATATTGCCCATTGTGAGGGAGAACATATCGTGTATCTGTACACTGCAAGAGGCTCGATTGTAATCATGCAATGTTGATCCACTGACTGGTTAGCACGCAACAACGCTTTTCACTGGACCTCACTCGATACACGGGACAGTACACTGAACTACGTGGCCCAGAGCATTTAACCCTGGTTTATTGTTCAGCACCAGTCAGAGATATAGAGAGAGGGGGGGGGGGGGGGGGGGGAGGAGAGAGAGAGGGGGGGGGAGAGAGGAGGAGAAGGGGGGAGAGGGTGAGAGAGAGAGAGAGTGTGAGGGGGGGAGAGAGAGAGGGTGGGGGGGGAGAGAGAGGAGGTAGAGAGGGGAGAGAGGGAGAGGAGAGAGGGGAGGGGGGGGAGAGATAGGAGAGAGAGGGAGAGAGGAGAGAGAGAGGGAATGAGAGAGAGAGAGAGGGAGAGAGAGAGAGAGGGGAGGGAAAGAGGGGAGAAGGGGGAGAGACAGGGAGAGAGATTGGGAGAGAGGAAAGGGGGGTTAAGAGAGGGGAGAGAGAGAGGAGAGGGTGAGAGAGAGAGTGAGAGTGAGAGTGAGAGTAAGAGTGAGAGTGAGAGAGAAAGAGAGATAGTATTGGTATGTGTATATTATTGTCGCAAGCAGCAAGATACAATGAAATACGTTGCTTGCGTGCTGTCCAGTCACATTGTGCTACACATGATTGCAACTGAGTCACGCACAAGAACAACAAGTTCTGCAACTGGAGCACAGAATGTGATGTTACTCATGTTGCCAATGGTCCCATATTAGCCGGGACATCCCGTATATTGGGGCTACATTGGTTTGTCCCGTACGGGACCGCCCTTGTCCCGTATTTGACCGCTACTACTCGGGTCGAGGGGACTGTCGGGTCGTCCGGCCCCCGCCTCACCCGTCCCGACGTAGTGCAGCCCGTGGAGTGCAGCAGCAGAGCCTCGCCCGTGGCCCCGTCGGTTGGTCGGCAGCCCGGTCAGCTGTCCGACCTTCGGACCTTCGCTTACCGCCCACACCACCACCACCACATCCCCTCCTTCTCACGGCCGATCATCGGTTCATGAGTTGGACGGGGCGCCAGACATTGCGCGCGCCCCCCCCCCGGGCCAAAACTCCTGAGCTGGCCCCGCCGGCTGGGCTTTGCGTGTAGTCCAGCACCCGGGGCCAACTCATCATTCACCCAGCCACAGCCCAGTCGGTCAACGAATTGCCGTCGGGAATTTGACCCGTATTTTGACCCTTTTGGCCCTTATTTGGGAGTGAGGAAGTTGGCGACACTAAGTGTTACACAGCGTTAAAGTTACAGAGAAAGTGCAGATAAATTTACAAACCGCAATGGCCGCAGTGAGCTAGGTTGGAAGATCGACTTAATGAGAGAACCACCCATGGACTGATCACAGTGAGGACGAAACTGTCCCTGAATCTGGTGGCATGTGCTGTCAGATATAGTTCAGAGTTTGTTTGATGGTGAGTTTATTAGCCTGAATTGCTGTGGGGAAGTAGCTATTCCTGAACCTGGATGTACCAGAATTCAGGCTCCTGTACCTTCTACCTGATGGTAGCGGGGAGATGAGTGTGTGGCCAGGATAGTGTGGGTCCTTGATGATGCTGGCAGCCTTTTTGAGGCAGCGACTGCGACAGATCCCCTCGATGGTGGGGAGGTCAGAGCCGATGATGGCCCAGGCAGTGTTTACTACTTTTTGCAGCCTTTTCCGCTCCTGGGCGCTCAAGTTGCCGAACCAAGCCACGATGCAACCGGTCAGCATGCTCTCTACTGTGCACCTGTAGACGTTCGAGAGAGTCCGCCTTGACATACCGACTCTCGGGGTGTAGAGGCGCTGATGTGCTTTCTTTCGCTGAGAGGGGAGAAGAGAGAATGGAGGGAGTCAGGAAATATAGGTCCCTTGCTTGGGCAGTATTGGCAGAAGCCCAGAATTCATTTCAATGTTATTATTCTGCTCTTGTATCGAGCTCCTGCTGCTCTGTGATATTGGCAGCGAGGAGGTTAGACTTTGCATTGCCGCAGAATGCGTGATGCAGAATGTCGTAAGCATGCAAAATCCCTGCAAAAAAAACTAGCCTCTGCAAGGCAAACTGGTACCTGCACACTAATACTGGGCCCCATGTCCAAGCCTTTCTCCCCCACTCCTGCAGTCTCAGTTACATTCACATCGGACCTAAACCCTGAGGAACCTGACGCGCTACAATAGACAATAGACAATAGGTGCAGGAGTAGGCCATTCGGCCCTTCGAGCCAGCACCGCCATTCAATGTTTTTTTTGTTTTAAATTAGGTGCAGGAGTAGGCCATTCGGCCCTTCGAACCTGCACCGCCATTCAATATGATCATGGCTGATCATCCAACTCAGTATCCCGTACCTGCCTTCTCTCCATACCCCCTGATCCCCTTAGCCACAAGGGCCACATCTAACTCCCTCTTAAATATAGCCAATGAACTGTGGCCTCGACTACCCTCTGTGGCAGAGAGTTCCAGAGATTCACCATGTGATCATGGCTTGATCATCCACAATCAGTACCCCGGTTCCTGCCTTCTTCCCATATCCCCTGACTCCACTATCTTTAAGAGCCCTATCTAGCTCTCTCTTGAAAGCATCCAGAGAACCGGCCTCCACCGCCCTCTGAGGCAGAGAATTCCACAGATTTACAACTCTCTGTGAGAAAAAATGTTTCCTCGTCTCCGTTCTAAATGGCTTACTCCTTATTCTTCAACTGTGGTTCTGGACTCCCCCAACATCAGGAACATGTTTCCTGCCTCCAGCGTGTCCAAACTTAGATACATAGAAACATACATACAAACCCTTAACAATCTTATATGTTTCAATGAGATATCCTCTCATCCTTCTAAACTCCAGAGTGTACAAGCCCAGCCGCTTCATTCTCTCAGCATATGACAGTCCCGCCATCCCGGGAATTAACCTTGTAAACCCACGCTGCACTCCCTCAATAGCAAAAATGTCCTTCCTCAAATTAGGGGACCAAAAATGCTGAGAACTAGGGTTGACAAAAATGCTGGCGAAACTCAGCGGGTGAGGCAGCATCTATGGAGCGAAGGAAATAGGCGTCGCCTATTTCCTTCGCTCCATAGATGCTGCCTCACCCGCTGAGTTTCCCCAGCATTTTTGTCTACCTTCGATTTTCCGGCATCTGCAGTTCCTTCTTAAACTAGGCTGTGAACTATGCTCTGCACTCTGCATCTTTCCCTTTGCTCCACCTGTTGAACTTGATGGAAACTAGTTAGACAGGTACATGGATGGGACGTCTCCACCCGAAACGGCGCCCATTCCTTCTCTGCAGAGATGCTGCCTGTGCCCGCTGAGTTACTCCAGCATTTTGTGTCTATCTTCGGGTTAAACCGGCATCTGCAGTTCCTTCGTACACATGGATATGCAGGACGGGTTTGATGGGATACGGACCAAACGCAGGCAGGTGGGACTACAGTAGCTGGGACATGTTGGCCGGTGTGGGCAGGTTAGGTGGAAGGGCCTGTTCCCACACTGGATCGCCCTATGACTCTACTTATGTACAGTATTATCTCATCTGTTTGACAAACATGCAAAACAAACCTTCACATGTAACAATAATTATTCTGAATCAAATTAACCCAAAAACACACACAGCGCTGCAGGGTGGAGCAGCGGTAGAGTTGCCGCCTCACAGCGCCGGAGACCCAGGATCGTTCCTGACTGCGGGTGCTGTCTGTACGGAGTTTGCACGTTCTCCCCACGACCGAGTGGGTTTCCTCCGGGTGCTCTTGCTTCCCCCCCCCCCTCCTACATCCCAAAGACGTGCGGGTTTGAGGGTTACTTATAAATCTGTACATTGGCCCTAGTGTGTACCATTGACTATCAGAGGGGACTGTGTGGAGAGGGCGGCGGATTTCCGCTTCCTGGGAATCCATATTGAGGAGGACCTGACGTGGAGCGTGAACACCACTGCGCTGCTGAAAAAGGTCCAGCAGAGACTGCACTTCCTGAGGGTGCTCAGGAAGAATAACATCACTCAGAGACTGCTGCTGTCCTTTTATCGGTGCTCCATTGAGAGCATACTAACATACTGTGTATGCGTGTGGTACACCAGCTGCACAGCGGCTCAGAGGAAAGCGCTCCAGAGGGCCATTGACAACGCCCAGAGGATTGTCGGCTGCCCTCTCCTTACCTTGGAGGACCTACACAGTTCCCGCTGCACCAAAAAATCCCAGAGTATCATAAAGGACATTTCCCACCCCGGACACTCCCTGTTTGAACTGTTGCCGTCAGGCAGATGGTACAGATCTACAAGGACAAGGACGAACAGACTAAAAAACAGTTTTTACCCCACTGCTATAAAAGCACTAAATGTAGCCGCCAAGGAACGCAGGGGCGAGACATACTAAGGGACTGTGGTACACTGTGAAATCGACAGAAGGATGGAGGGTTGGGTGTTTATGCGTGCTATTTTCGTGATATTTATTTTAGTTGTTTATCTTTTAATATTTTACCTTGTATGTATCGTTAGCTTTTAGAAATGTTTGAATGGTGCACTGACTGGCTGACATTTTTAAATTTCATTGTACATGGTTCATGTTACAATGACAATAAAGAAACTATTCTATTCTAGTGTGTGGGATAGAACTAGTAACCAAAACTAGCCGGTCGGCACGGACTCGGTGGGCCGAAGGGCCTGTTGGAAACACTGTATCTCGAAACTGAACGAAACAAAACTAACCTGAACACAAATTGCCGGAGTAACTCAGCGGGTCCGGCTGCATCTCTGGAGAACTGAGATCGGTGACGTTCTGGGAAGAAGGGTCTCAACCCGAAACCAGAGATGCTGCCTGACTCACTCTGTTACTCCAGCATTTGGTATCCTTTTAACCAGCAGCTGCAGTTCCTTGTTTCTCCAAACCTAAAACACCCCCCCTCCCCCACCAAGTTTAGGACTGGAGTCTGGACCAACTAAAGTTGGAAGGATAAACACAAAATGCAGGAGCAACTAAGCAAGACAGGGATAATCTCTGGAGAGAAGGAATGGGTGACATTCCGGTCGAGATCCTCCTTCTCTCCAGAGATGCTGCCTGTCCCGCTGAGTTACTCCAGCTTTTTGGGTCTATCTTCATAGAAACATAAAAAATAGATGCAGGAGTAGAGGCCATTCGGCCCTTCGAGCCTGCACCGCCATTCAATATGATCATGGCTGATCATCCAACTCAGTATCCTGTACCTGCCTTCTCTCCATACCCCCTGGTCCCTTTAGCCACAAGGGCCACATCTAACTCCCTCTTAAATATAGCCAATGAACTGTGGCCTCAACTACCTACAACACCGCAGCGAGACTCCTGACGGGCACCCGATAAAGGGACCACATCACCCCGATCCTGGCCTCTCTCCACTGGCTCCCGTATACATTTCAAGACCATCCTCCATGTCTACAAAGCCCTCAATGGGCTTGCCCCCTCCTACATTAAAAGTCTTCTCACCCACCACTCCACCTCCAGGCCCCTCAGATCGGCCGACTTGGGGCTGCTGAATATCCCGCGGTCTAGACATAAGCTCAGGGGCGACCAGACCGTGCCTTTGCGGTTGCAGCTCCTAGACTGTGGAACAGCAGCGTCCCCCTTCCCATCAGAACTGCCCCCTCCATCGACTCCTTTAAGTCTAGACTAAAATCTTATCTCTCCTCCCAAGCCTTTCCTGACGTCCTCTGAGCAAGGGCTATATGTATATATGTATGTAGTTTGTTTGTTTATACTAGTCTTATAACAAATGTAAAGCACTTTGGCTACACTTAACGTTGAGGGAATACTTGCTCATTGACTGGTGCAGGCCAGATGGGGGGGAGGGAGGGAGGTGGTGACTGAGAAACATCTCACGATCTTGGTTGTATGATCCAGACCTGTAAGGTATAATGGCCGTCATGGCTCTGTATCTCCACCAGCTGCAGGCTAGTGGTACTGCAGTTACCGTCGCTAGTTCACGGTCAGATGATTTCTCATTGCCACGTGTAGCAAGTCAAGTCAAGTCAAGTCTATTCGTCACACACACACACGAGATGTGCGGCGAAATGGAAAGTGGCGATGCTCGCGGACTTTGTGCAAAAAGACAAACAAACAAACTACAAACACAATCATAAACACACACAGGTAGACAGAAATGCTGGAGAAACTCAGCGGGTGCAGCAGCATCTATGGAGCGAAGGAAATATGTGACGTTTCGGGCCGAAACCCTTCTTCAGACTATTTATACTATTCTGAAGAAGGGTTTCGGCCCGAAACGTCACCTATTTCCTTCGCTCCATAGATGCTGCTGCACCCGCTGAGTTTCTCCAGCATTTTTGCGTACCTTCGATTTTCCAGCATCTGCAGTTCCTTCTTGAACGCATAAAGACACACATATTCTTTTACATATTAAATATTGGAAGGAAAAACGTTCAGTAGAGTTAGTCCCTGGTGAGATAGGAGTTTACAGTCCGAATGGCCTCTGGGAAGAAACTCCTTCTCAACCTCTCCGTTCTCACCGCATGGCAACGGAGGCGTTTGCCTGACCGTAGCAGCTGGAACAGTCTGTTGCAGGGGTGGAAGGGGTCTCCCATGATATTGTTGGCCCTGGAGTTGCACCTCCTGATGTATAGTTCCTGCAGGGGGGCGAGTGTAGTTCCCATCCTAACTAAACAATTCCTTTGCTCCAGAGTTGCTGCCTGACTCACTGAGTAACTGCGGCATTCTGTGTCTATCTGCAGTGTTTTGCATGCTATGCAGACAGATAGGATATACCATTTATAGATATAATCACGTTAAACTGAAATGCAATAGATAGAGCAAAGAGGAAGATACAGAATGCAGAATATAATTTAATAACTCTGCCCAAGACCGCAAGAAATGACAGAGAGTTGTGGGTCACACAGACCAGACTCCATCTGCAGTTCACAATATCTCAGACGTACAATAGGTGGAGCAAAGGGGAAGATACAGAGTGCAGAATATAGTTCTCAGCGCATCATCGTAGCGCATCAGTTCCAGAGACCAAGTCCAATGTCAGCAATGGCGTAGAGGTGAATCGGACAGTGCCCTTGATTATGGAAGGACCGTTCAGAAGCCTAATAACAGGGTGGCACAGTGGTAGAGCTACTGCCTCACAGCGCCAGCGACCCGGGTTCGATCCTGACTACGGGCGCTGTCTGTACGGAGTTTGTACATTCTCCCCGTGACCTGCGTGGGTTTTCACCGAGATCTTCGGTTTCCTCCCACACTCCAAAGACGTGCAGGTTTGTAGGTTCATTGGCTTGGTGTCAATGTAAAATTGTGTAGGGTAGTGTTAATGTGCGGGGATCGTTGGTCAGTGCGGACTCGATGGGCCGAAGGGCCAGTTTCCATGCTGTATCTCTAAACTAAAGTACACAGAGGGGAAGAAGCTGTTCCTGAGTCCGGTGGTGTGCGAGCTTTCAAGCCTCTTTATCTGCTGCCTAGCGGAGCAGGGGGAAGGGGGAATGGCCGGGGTGGGACAAGTCTATGGTGGAGTGTAGATGGAGTCAATGGTGGGGAGTGTGGCCCTGCAGCTCACAGCTTTGCCCTAGTCTGGGTGATGCAGGTGTGAAGTTGAAGAGGGAACGTGTTGAATAATTTTCAATATTTTCTTCATTTTATTTTTGTTGTTTCCATTCAGGCAAACGTGATTGCTTCCTCTGCCCGAGCGACTGTGAACTTCCGGCTCCACCCGGCCCACAGGCTGGAAGAGGTATTCCCAGCAACCATTTAGCCAACTCGAAACGCTGTCAGATAGAGAGAGGCAATTAGTATTCCACTCCCCGACTCTGATGCCAGTTTCAATTCTTCTTTTGTACCATTTCAGAGGGTGGCGGAATCTTTGGAATTCATTGCCACAGACGGCTGTGGAGGCCAAGTCATTGGGTATTTTTAAGGCAGAGATAGATAGACGCTTGATTACTACGGGTGTCAGGGGTTGCGGGGAGAATGGGGTTGAGAGGGAGAGATAGATTAGCCGACAGATGGCACAATGGGCTAAGTGTTCGGCTGGCGACCGGAAGGTAGCCGGTTCGAATCCCGCTTGGAGTGCATACTGTCGTTGTGTCCTTGGGGCAAGACACTTCACCCACCTTTGCCTGTGTGTAATGTAATGTAATTATGTGAAGCACTTTGGGGTCAATGCAAGTTGACTGAAAATGTGCTATATAAATAAGATTATTATTATATTATTATTATGATTGAATGGCAGAATAAACTTGATGGGCCGAATGGCCTATTGCTGCTCCTATCACATGAGCTTATGAGTCCCTGCCTCGACTAGCTCCTCTAGTTTTCCTGTCCCCTGATTCCCAATCTGAAGAAGGGTTCTGACCCAAATCGTCACCCATTCCTTCTCTCCAGAGATGCTGCCTGACCCGCTGAGTCACTCCAGCTTTTTGAGTCTATCTCCCATCTTTAGTGTTGAGCATGAAAGTCTGGGTGACACTGAGAGGAGGCTGCAATGTGTCAGACGTCCCTTCCTTCCAATGCACTGTCATCACAGATCCCATGGCCATTATTTCTAAAGTTGCTCTCCAAGACCTCGTATGCTGAGAGAATGGAGCGGCTGGGCTTGTGTACTCTGGAGTTTAGAAACATAGAAACATAGAAAATAGGTGCAGGAGTAGAGGCCATTCGGCCCTTCGAGCCTGCACCGCCATTCAATATGATCATGGCTGATCATCCGACTCAGTAGTGCAGCAGTAGCTATGGAGCGAAGGAAATTGGCAACGTTTCGGGCCGAATCCCGAAGGGGTTCGGCCCGAAACGTTACCTATTTCCTATGCCCTAACTTTCATAGAAACATAGAAAATAGGTGCAGGAGTAGAGGCCATTCGGCCCTTCGAGCCTGCACCGCCATTCAATATGATCATGGCTGATCATCCGACTCAGTAGTGCAGCAATAGCTATGGAGCGAAGGAAATAGGCAACGTTTCGGGCCGAATCCCGAAGGGGTTCGGCCCGAAACGTTACCTATTTCCTATGCCCTAACTTTCATAGAAACATAGAAAATAGGTGCAGGAGTAGAGGCCATTCGGCCCTTCGAGCCTGCAACGCCATTCAATATGATCATGGCTGATCATCCAACTCAGTATCCCGTACCTGCCTTCTCTCCATACCCCCTGATCCCCTCAGCCACAAGGGCCACATCTAACTCCCTCTTAAATATAGAAGGATGAGAGGGCATCTTATTGAAACATGTAAGATTATTAAGGGTTTGGACAGTACATGGATAGGATGGGCTCAGAGGGATATGGGCCAAATATGGGCGTGGGACTTGGTGTAGATGGTCAGCATGGGCAAGTTGTGCCGAAGGGCCCATTTCCATGCTGTATGACTCTCTGACTCGCACCAGTCGGGAGGAATGTTTGAGGTACAGTCAACTCTGTGAGGGATTGTTGTCGACCAGTCGATCGTTCTCTCTGAATTGTGTTTCATTTAACTCTCCCCTCAGCTTCTCCAGCAAGTCCAGCACATTATATCGGATCAACGGGTTAAGATTGAAGTTCTCCAGTCCGATCCTCCGATCCCAATGAGTTCCTATGCAGACGATGCATTTGGCTATCAGCTGATCAAAGGGACAATTGGCAACATATTTCCTGAGGCGGTCATTACTCCAGGTAAAGAGTTCCCATTGCACTTTTGTTTAGTTTAGAGATACAGAGTGGAATCAGGCCCTTCAGCCCATCGAGTCTGCACCGACCATCAACCACCCATTCATAGACAACAAAATGCTGGAGTATTCAAGAAGGAACTGCAGATGCTGGAAGATCGAAGGTACACAAAAATGCTGGAGAAACTCAGCGGGTGCAGCAGCATCTATGGAGCAAAGGAAATAGGCGACGTTTCGGGCCGAAACCCTTCTTCAGAAGATCGAAGGTACACAAAAATGCTGGAGTAACTCAGCAGGACAGGCAGCATCTCTGGAGAGGAGGTGTGGGTGACGTTTTGGGTCGAGGCCCTTCTTCATACTAGTTCTACTAGTCCACAGCCAACATGGCCTGTTTCCTTTAACATATCCTTCCCTCCAGCATCTGCAGTTCCTTCTTGAACTCCTTTATCATATCTTTAATTCCTTTGTTCTTTATCTCTCTAAATCACTATCTATATCTCTCATCACCCTTTCTCCTGACTCTGAAGAAGGGTCTCGACTTGAAACGTCACCTATTCCTTTTCTCCAGAGATGCTGCCTGACCCGCTGAGTTACTCCAACATTGTGTATCTGTCTTTAGTCCCAGTAACACACTTGTGAATCATTTCTGTTTAAGAAAGAACTGCAGATGCTGGGAAAATTTAAGGTAGACAAAAATGTTGGAGAAACTCAGCGGGTGAGGAGCGAAGGAATAGGCGACGTTTCGGGTCGCGACCCTTCTTCAGGCTGATGTGGGGGTGGGGGGGGCGGTGGGGGAAGTGGAAAGGAAGAGGCGGAGACAGTGGGCTGTGTGGGGGAGCTGGGAAGGGGAGGGGAAGAAGGGAGAAAGCAGGGACTACCTGAAATTGGAGAAGTCAATGTTCATACCGCTGGGGTGTAAACTACCCAAGCGAAATCTGAGGTGCTGCTCCTCCAATTTGCGGTGGGACTTACTCTGGCCATGGAGGAGGCCCAGGACAGAAAGGTCGGATTTGGAATGGGAGGGGGTGTGGAAGTGCTGAGCCACCGGGAGATCAGGTTGGTTATTGCGAACTGTGCGGAGGTGTTGGGCGAAGCGATCGCCAAGCCTGTGCTTGGTCTCACCGATGTAGAGCAGCTGACACCTAGAGCAGCGGATGCAATAGATGAGGTTGGAGGAGGTGCAGGTGAACCTCTGCCTCACCTGGAACGACTGCTTGGGTCCTTGGATGGAGTCGAGGGCACTCTTTCCAGCTTATTGACATTATACAGCCATCACAATTCTTGCAGTCAATCTGACACTGAAATTTTAAGCCCGAACATAAATGCTCTCTACAGGGTGGAAGGTGATAGAGAGATTCAGACAGGAATTCTCTCGTGCTTGTGTTATTCTTGGCAGCTTTCACGTCTCCAGATGAGACAGATGTTTGTACACATCCTGGTCCTTTCTACACGTATTGTTCCAATGTTCTTTACACAGAGGGTGGTAGGTGGATGGAACAAGATAGATAGATATGATATAGATATGCCATTTATTGTCACT
This sequence comes from Leucoraja erinaceus, assembly GCF_028641065.1. NCBI lineage: Eukaryota > Metazoa > Chordata > Chondrichthyes > Rajiformes > Rajidae > Leucoraja > Leucoraja erinaceus. The sequence continues at coordinate 30,377,316 of NC_073400.1, read as the reverse complement.
ATACATGTACAATGAAATTAAAAGCTGCTCGTACTCAGTGCATACATATAATTTAGTACAAATAACAACAGACAGAAAAACAAAAACAGAAGGGAGAAGAGGGGAAGGGGGGGATAGGTGCACAATTCTGCGGCGCTATATACATATATACAGATGGAAGTCCGGGTGTTGGGCTGTGAAGTCAGTGCATGTGTGAATTTGAATTAAGAGTAGTTATAATTTTCGGAAAACAACTATTCCTGAGTCTATTTGTCCTGGATTTGATGCACCTATAGCGCCTTCCAGAGGGCAGCAGGTCGGCACGGACTGGGTGGGTCGAAGGGCCTGTTTCCGCACTGAACAAATGGCCAGAGGGGGTAGTTGAGCCAGATACTCTCACAATCGTTAAAAGACACTTGGACAGGTACAAATGTAGGCAGGTGGTACTAGTGTAGATGGGATATGATGGTCGGCAAGGGCATGTTGGGCCGAAGGGCCTGTTTCCACACCGTATGGCTTTATGACTGCCCAAATCTCTTATGTCAACTCGAACCTAGTTTCTTTACTCGCTAAATATTTTCTTATTTGTCTTTTGTCTTGCATCGAAAAATATCTTTGGATATTATGTAACATTGTTGACCGTGTCATTATGAATTTGTCTTCCTTGTTTAAACACCTGAAGTGTTTTTGATTGCATTAAATGGCAACTGTCACTTCCCCGCCCACTCTACAAACATAATTGTCGAACCAAAAAGGTATTTTGCAGTTTTAGTTGACTTTACTTTAGAGATACAGTGCGGAAACAGGCCCTTCGGCCCACCCAGTCCGTGCCGACCAGCGATCCCCGCACACTAACACTATCCCGCACACACTAGGGACAATTTACAATTTTTGACCGAAGCCAATCGACCTGCAATCCTGTCCGTCTTTGGAGTGTGGGAGGAAACCGGAGCATCTGGAGTAAACCAGCGCAGGTCACGGGGAGAACGTACAAACTCCAGAAAGACAGCACCCATGGTCAGGATTGAACCCGGGTCTCTGGGGCTGTAAGGTAGCAACTCTAACGTTGAGCCACTGTGGGACCCATACTTGTGTAATGTGTCATATTTACCACAACTCTGTATTTTCCACTGGTCGACTATGTTGCCATATGTCCATGTAACATTCCTAAATTCTTCCAAAAAAACCCCACCAAGAGCTGGAGTAACTCAGTGGGTCGGGCCGTGTCTCTGCAGAACACGGCTGGGCGACATTTTGGGTCGGGACCCCTCTCTTCAGACCCAAAACTCATTATCCCATCCGCTCCCTACACACGAGAGGCAATTTGCAGAGGGCCAATTAACTTACAAACCCGCACGTCTATGGGATGTGGGGAGGAAACTGGAGCACCCGGAGAAAAGCCACGCGGTCACAGAGAGAACGTGCAAACTCCGTACAGAAAGCACCCGTAGTCAGGATCGAACCCGTGTCTCCGGTGCTGTGAGGCAGCAGCTCTACCAGCTGTGCCACCGTGCCAAAGATACACACAAAATGCTGGAGATACTCAGCGGATCAGGCAGCATCTCTAGAGAAAATGGACAGGTGACGATTTGGTCGCGACCAGTGTCAGTTTAATTTATTGTCACATGTACCAAGTTATAATGAAAAGCTTTTGTTGTGTGCTAAGCAGTGAACAGAGACAAGGTGTGCAGGAAGGAACTGCAGATGCTGGTTTAAATCGAAGATAGACACAAAAAGCTGGAGTAACTCTGCGGGTCAGGCAGCATCTCTGGAGAGAAGGAATGGGTGACGTTTCGGATCAAGACCCGTCTTCGGACATTACATGATTACAATTAACCACGTGATTACAATCATGATTACTATCAACCACGTGATTACAATCATGATTACAATCGACAACGTGATTTCAATCATAATTATAATTGACCACGTGATTACAATCATGATTACAATCGACAACGTGATTTCAATCTTGATTACAATTGACCATGTGATTACAATGATTACAATCGACCACGTGATTACAATCATGATTACAAACGACCACGTGATTACAATCATGATTACAATCGACCACGTGATTACAATCATGATTACAATCGACCACGTGATTACAATCATGATAACAATCAACCACGTGATTACAATCATGATTACAAACGACCACGTGATTACAATCATGATTACAATTGACCACGTGATTACAATCATGATTACAATCGACAACGTGATTTCAATCATAAATACAATCGACCACGTGATTACAATCATGATTACACTCTGACCAGACTGCATCACTGTGTTTCATGCTTCTCAAATTAAAATGATAAACTTTATCAAAGATTACACATGTCAACAACTAGCGTCAAACTTACCGCCCAGCACAAGATAATCTTCACCATTTGGTGGACATACAGCATGGGACAAATTGAAGATCAATAAAAAAAGTGTATTTCTATCAAAATGCAAAATAATGCACGGATACAGGAAATCTAAAACAAGAACAGAACATTTTTCAACAGCTCAGCAGCGCAGACGTCTCCGGAGAGAGTAAAATGTTTCAAGTCTAAAACTGTAAAGTCTACAGAAAGTATTTTGCGTTGCCACCCACAGTACTTACTGACATTTTCCCCCCTGATTTACATCCAGGTCTCTGCACAGCAAGCACAGACACCAAACATTACCGCAACATCACCACAGAACTCTACCGATTCACCCCAATGATCTTGGGGGAGGAAGACATTTCTCGGTAAGAAGTTTACTTTAGTTTAGTTAAGAGATACAGCGCGGAAACAGGCCCTTCGGCCCACCGAGCCTGTGCCGACCAGCGATCCCCGCACACTGACACTATCCTACACACCAGAGGGACAATTTACAATTTTACCACAGCCAATTGACCTACAAACCTGCGCGTCATTGGAGTGTGGGAGGAAACTGGGGATCCAGGAGAAAACCCACACAGGTCACGGGGAGAACATGCAAACTCCAGACAGACAGCACCCGTAGTTGGGATCGAACCGGGGCCTTTGGAGTGCGGGAGGAAACAGAAGCTCTCGGTGAAAACCCACACAGGTCTTGGGGAGAACGTGCAAACTCCGGATAGACAGCACCCGTAGTCAGGATCGAACCCGGGTCTCTGGCGCTGCGAGGCAGAGACTCTCCCTGCTGCGCCAGCGTGCCGCCCTGCGAATTACGTGAAATTATATTTGATATTATTTTTTAATTGCATCTTATTCTTCCTTTCAGGGTACACGGTGCCAATGAGAGATTATCTGTACGGGGCTATGAAGATGTTGTTCAGTTTTACTTCCGTTTTATACAGAACTCTGACTCCTAGTCGCTGGGATGGGCAGAGAAGGGATGGACAGATGATCATGGAACTATGCAATCTTGAGATTTTCCACCGCATGGCACAGCGGGAAACAAAGATCTCACTAAGCTAGCTAGTAGATAATTCTCTCCCTCACTGGTTTGATAGTGACAAAGGGTGAAGTGGCAACCTGTGGCCAGTTAAATGGCAGATGAAAGCATTCTCTGCCCGTCAATGCAGTACCCACACATCAAGCTATGCACCAGATCACCTCATCCATCATCCCCAACAAACGGATTCAGAAACACTGCGGCTTTAGTTAAGCAGGTGAGAGGCTGAACACAAGTGGGAATGTTGAGAGCATTTGGTGGCCTGGTGCATGGAATACAAGCACCCTGGTTTACAAAGACAGACACGGAGTGCTGGAGTAGCTCAGCGGGTCAGGCAGCATCTCTGGAGAACATGGATAGGTGACTAGAGTTAAGGGATACATTATGGAAACAGTCCCTTCAATAGACAACCGAGTCAATAGTCAATAACTCTATAATCTAGAGTTGAAATATTTATCCCCACTCAGTGACAGGGACCACAGAACAACTGGATTGGCATAAAAACCCAACTGGCCCACCAGCGTCTTTCAGATATAGAAATCAACCTTGTCCAAGGAGTTATGCCCCTGTCCCACTTAGGTGATTTTTTTAGGCGACTATAGGCGTCTAGGCTGTCACCACATGGTCACCTGTACGGTCTCCTCAGTCGCCCACAGAGTCGGACCTTTTTTCTGGTCGCCACTGGATTTTGAAATGTTTCAAACTTTTCAGCGACGGTCGGCAACAGTTGGCTCGTCGTAGGTTGTCGCCAGGGTGACGTAGGTTGTCGCCAGGGTGACGTTGGTTGTCGCCAGGGTGACGTTGGTTGTCGCCAGGGTGACGTAGGTTGTCGCCAGGGTGACGTAGGTAGTCGCCAGGGTGACGTAGGTTGTCGCCAGGGTGACGTAGGTAGTCGCCAGGGTGACGTAGGTAGTCGCCAGGGTGACGTAGGTAGTCGCCAGGGTGACGTTGGTAGTCGCCATAGTTACGTAGGTAGTCGCCGATGCTGACCAATGAATTCCATTGGCGACTACCCACGTCAACCGGCGACAGGTACCGGCGATTGAATTGTCCTCAGTTGTTGCCAACAGGGTCGTAGCTTGTCGTAGCTTGTGGTGGACGTAGGTGTGGTCATAGGTGGACGTCCTAATGGGTCGCTGGTTGCCGGTAGCTTGACGTCGACTAGGTGATAGGTTGCTGTAGACATTGTCGTTGGGGGGAGGGGGGGGTCCAGTCACGGTTTTTTCGGTAACCTGCTACGACTTCCCCGATGTTGGGTTAGTCCAGGACAAGGGGTCACAGTTTAAGGATCAAGCAGAAATCCCTTAGGACCGACCGAGATGAGATTGATTCCTGGCATGGCAGGACTTTCATATGAAGAAAGACTTGGCTTGTACTCGCTAGAATTTAGAAGATTGAAGGGGGATCTTATAGAAGCTTACAAAATTCTAAAGGGGTTGGACAGGCTAGATGCAGGAAGATTGTTCCCGATGTTGGGGGAGTCCAGGACAAGGGGTCACAGTTTAAGGACAAGGGGGAAGTCTTTTAGGACCGAGATGAGAAAATCATTTTTTGCACAGAGAGTGTTGAATCTGTGGAATTCTCTGCCACAGAAGGTAGTTGAGGCCACAGTTCATTGACTATATTTAAGATGGAGTTAGATGTGGCCCTTGTTGCTAAAGGGATCAGGGGATATGGAGAGAAGGCAGGTACAGGATACTGAGTTGGATGATCAGCCATGATCATATTGAATGGCGGTGCAGGCTCGAAGGGCCGAATGGCCTACTCCTGCACCTATTTTCTATGTTTCTATGACTATGACAGTCGCCTAAAAAAACGCCTGAGTGGTATAGACCCATTACCTTATACCTTATCCTAAGTACATATAACTCCAGAGTTGAGTGTAATATGTCTCCATAGTTTAAGGAGCAATAAAGGTTTGACCATGGGCACCCAGCTATACAAATAAGTTGTAAATAGTGCAGAGAAGATTTACGAGGATGTTGCCAGGACTTGAGGGCCTGAGCTGTAGGAACAGGTTAGCAGGCCAGGGCTTTATTCCCTGGAGACCCTGCATTAGATCATGAGGAGAATAGATAGGGTAAATGCACAGAGTATTGTACCCAGATGAGGAGAATCTAGAATCAGTAGGTTTAAGGTGAGAGGGGAAAGATTTAATGGGAACCTGAGGGGCAACTTTTTCTACACAGAGGGTGGCGGGTATATAGAAACATAGGCAATAGGTGCAGGAGGAGGCCACCCGGCCCTTCGAGCCAGCACTGCCATTCATTGTGATCATGGCTGATCGTCCCCTATCAATAACCCGTGCCTGCCTTCTCCCCATATCCCTTGACTCCACTAGCCCCTAGAGCTCTATCTAACTCTCTCTCAAATCCATCCAGTGACTTGGCCTCCACTGCCCTCTGTGGCAGGGAATTCCATAAATTCACAGCTCTCTGGGTGAAAAAGTTTTTTCTCACCTCAGTCTTAAATGACCTCCCCTTTATTCTAAGACTGTGGCCCCTAGTTCTGGACTCGCCCAACATTGGGAACATTTTTCCTGCATCTAGCTTGTCCAGTCCTTTTGTTTTATAATTTTTATATGTTTCTATAAGATCCCCCCCCCCCCCCCTCATCCTTCTAAACTCCAGTGAATACAAGCCTAGTCTTTTCAATCTTTCCTCATATGACAGTCCGGCCATCCCAGGGATCAATCTTGTGAACCTACGCTGCACTGCCTCAATCACAAGGATGTCCTTCCTCAAATTAGGAATCCAAAACTGTACACAATACGCCAGATGTGGTCTCACCAGAGCCCTATACAAGGGCAGAAGAAGTATTGAACGAGCTGCCAGAGGAGGTAGTTGAGGCAGGGACTATAACAAAATTTAAAAGGTTTTCGGAAAGGTACATGGACTGGAAAGGTTTGGAGGGATGTGGGTCAAACGCAGGCAGGGGGGGGGGGGGGGGGACTAGTGTAGATGAAGCATCTTGGTGGGCAAGGGCAAGGTGGGCAGAAGGGCCTTTATGACTCTAGGACTATTATATGATGGTTTAAATGACCACAGGCAAGCCACCACCTGCTTATCATTCAATACCATTTGGGTGATGTAGATTTCATGGTTTAATATTTATCAAAGCATTTTTCTCTACTATTTATAATATACTATTTTATTGACCGAAGTTGGTGTGTATTTAAATATCTTCCTTATATAAATTATATTGCTAGATTTGATGCTTTTCTGCCAAGGGGAATATTTTTGAGGCCAGTATACAGAAGACTATCCCTTGTCAGATCTGTATTAACTTTATTGACATAATAAAGACAAGTATTTATACGTGTTTGAGTTGGTCTTTGAAATAAAGTCTTTGAGGATCCTGTCATTTAATGCCATTGGTTTTGTTACAAAATGGGAGGTGGTTGAGTCTAATGTTTCGTTCAGCAGGTTATTTCATGTAAATATTGAAAACCTCCCTGTCGGGGCGGCACGGTGGCGCAGCGGTAGAGTTGCTGCCTCGCGGCGCCAGAGACCCGGGTTCCATCCTGTCTGTGCGGAGTTTGCACGTTCTCCCTGTGACCACGTGGGTTTTTCACCGGGTGATCCGGTTTCCTCCCACATTCCCAAAGACATGCAGGTTTGTAAGTTAATTGGCTTCGGTAAAATTTTAAATTGCCCCCGCTATGTAGAATAGTGCTGATGTACGGGGTGATCGATGGTCGGCTCAGGCTCGGTGAGCTGAAGGGTATGCATCACAGCTGTGTCTCTAAAGTTTTAAGGTAGTTTGTTGTGCCACACAGTGGTGCAGCAGGTAGAACTGCTGCCACTCAGTGTAGCGGCAGATTTTTCAGATCTTTCAGGAAATTAACTCCCTAGCCACTAATTGGGTGAGAGGGGATAAGGGGAATATCTTCGGTACGCATGCAAGCTGCCTCAGAGACTTTCAGAGCTTCTACTTTCATAAAGCTTCAGCACACAGTCTTTTAATGAATATTTTCTTTATTGTAGATATAAAACAGTAAGATACATCCAAGGTTTTCCGACTTGTTCCAGCAATCTTCTTCGAACTCCAGCGCATTGCTTCAGATACTAGAAAACTCCTCGTGTCTTCTTCTTCACATGAGGCTTGACATGCTTGACCTGCTTGACATGGCTTGACTGGTCGAAGGATAAACCTTCTCCCTCTCCTGTCCAAAACGAATCACCAACTAAACTACCACTCAAGCAGTTAAGCTGCATAAACACGCCCCAAGACACACATAAAATCCCACCCACATTATAACGGGCAGTCTAAAATTTAAAGGAACATGCCATCCACAATGACATGCAAAACAGGCCAAATGGCCACTACACTCAGCGCCAGTGATCCTGGGTTTAATGTCTGTGTGGAGTTTGCCCGTTCTCCTTTTTTGACCATGGGATTCTAGCCCCGGGTGCTTTGGTTTCCTACCACCCTCCCCAAAGATGATTTAGTGGTGTAAGCGGCACGGTGGCACCGCTTGTAAAGCTGCTACCCCCTATCACCAGAGACCCAGGTTCGATCCTGACCTCGGGTGCTGTCTGTGTGGAGTTTGCATGTTCTCCCTGTAACCACCTGGGTTTCTCCCGTGTGCTCCGGCTTCCTCTCTCATCTCGAGGTATTCAGTATTTACTTTAATGTCATTTTAACTGAGTACTTACACACACACTTCTGTTCCTCCTGACTGATGGGAGAGGGGAGAAGAGGGAGTGGCCGGGGTGAGACTGGTCCTTGATTTTGCTGGTGGTCTGGTGACTAGTGGAGCATCCGGCAAAACTGCTGAGTGGGTAAAGCTATAGTGTGTGCATTTGGAAAGTGATCTGTACCTGAGTTGATGGTAGACAAAAATGCTGGAGAAACTCAGCGGGTGAGGCAGCATCTATGGAGCGAAGGACGTTTTTCGGGTCGAGACCCTTAAGGGTGAGGCAGCATCTATGGAGCGAAGGAATAGGTGACGTTTCGGGTCGAGACCCGGAAGGGTCTCGACCCGAAACGTCACCTATTCCTTCGTTCCATAGATGCTGCCTCACCCACTGAGTTTGTCCGGCATTTTTGTCTACCATCAACTCAGGTACAGATCACTTTCCAAATCGTATCCCCTTCACCTTCACATCCACCTTCACCGAGGGGACGTCTTTTTTCAAATTTCCTGCAAGAGGACAGAAATCCAAGCGACTAGCAGTCTATTGGCAAAACTAAATGGAGCGAAGGAAATAGGCGACGTTTCGGGTCAAGACCCTTCTTCAAATCTGAGTTGATGATCAATTATGTTTGGAAACATAGGAACATAGAAATTAGGTGCAGGAGTAGGCCATTCGGCCCTTCGAGCCTGCACCGCCATTCAATATGATCATGGCTGATCATCCAACTCAGTATCCTGTACCTGCCTTCTCTCCATACCCCCTGATCCCTTTAGCCACAAGGGCCACATCGAACTCCCTCTTAAATATAGTCAATGAACTGTGGCCTCAACTACCTTCTGCGGGAGAGAGAGAATTCCAGAGATTCTCCAGAGAGGTGTAGGGGGAGCCTTGGAATAGAGGGGGGACAGAGAACACAGGACATTGAAATGAAGGACAGCATTGTACTGACCTCCAGTGGCTGATATCAGTATCACAAGCACATTGAAGCAACTTAAAACGTGACCAACCTCCATCTGGCACAGCGGATAGAGCTACTGACTCACAGCATCACAGACCCGGGTTCGATCCTGGCCTCAGGTGTTGTCTGTGCAATGAGTTTGCACGTTTTCCCCGTGACCGCGTGGGTTTTCTCCGGGTGCTCTGGTTTCCTCCCACATCCCAAAGACATGCAAGTCTTTTAGGACCGAGATGAGAAAACCATTTTTCACACACAGAGAGTGGTGAATCTGTGGGATTCTCTGCCACAGAAGGTAGTTGAGGCCAGTTCATTGGCTATATTTAAGAGGGAGTTAGATGTGGCCCTTGTGGCTAAAGAGATCAGGGGGTATGGAGAGAAGGCAGGTACAGGATACTGAATTAGATGATCAGTTGTACAGGGTCTTGGTGAGACCACACCTGGAGTATTGCGTACAGTTTTGGTCTCCTAATCTGAGGAAAGACATCCCTCTTAAATATAGCCAATGAACTGTGGCCTCAACTACCTTCTGTGGCAAAGAGTTCCACAGATTCACCACTCTCTGTGTGAAAAATGTTTTTCTCATCTCGGTCCTAAAGGATTTCCCCTTTATCCTTAAACTGTGATCCCTTGTCCTGGACTCCCCCAACATCGGGAACAATCTTCCTGCATCTAGCCTGTCCAACCCCTTAAGAATTTTGTAAGTTTCTATAAGATCCCCCCTCAATCTTCTAAATTCCAGCGAGTACAAGCCGAGTCTATCCAGTCTTTCTTCATATGAAAGTCCTGACATCCCAGGAATCAGTCTGGTGAACCTTCTCCGTACTCCCTCTATGGCAAGAATGTCTTTTCTCAGACTTGACCTGGAAGCATTAGCTGTGCAAGCAAGGCGGTTGGTATGTTCCTGGCAATCTCTTCGCAATAACTGGCAGTCACAGCATGAGACTGGTTTCAGTATAATCCGCTTGTTAGTGCCGAGCTTACACAAGCAGAATGTTTCTTTTACTTATTAAATGCAACCTTCCATGAAACGAGAATCACTAATCCAAATCAGAAGCCAAGCCAGATTCTTCAGGGGGTCGATTCCTCTGGAGTAACTCAGCGGGACAGGCAGCATCTCTGGAGAAAAGGAACTGGTTACGTTTCGGATCGAGACCCTTCTTTAGACTGAGCGTCAGGGGGAAAGGGAAACTAATGATATAGATGGTGATGTAGACCAAATCAATGTAGACAAAAAGCTGGAGAAACTCAGCGGGTGAGGCAGCATCTATGGAGCGAAGGAATAGGTGACGTTTCAGGTCTCGACCCTTCTGGAAACTCAGCGGGTGAGGCTGCATCTATGGAGCGAAGGAATAGGCGACGTTTTGGGTCGAGACCCTTCTGGAAACTCAGCGGGTGAGGCTGCATCTATGGAGCGAAGGAATAGGTGACGTTTCGGGTCGAGACCCTTCCGGGTCTCTTCCTCACCCTCTGAGTTTCTCCGGCTTTTTGTCTACCTTCGATTTTTCCAGCATCTGCAGTTCTTTCTTAAATAAATAGAACAAGGGAATGAAAGATGTGTACGAAAGTAATGAAGATAAAGGAGGCAGGGCCATTGCTAGGTGCAAACGAGTCTCAACAAGACGACTTTGAATTGAGTACAATGACGGGTGGGGGAGGGACGGAGAGAGAGAGAGAGGAGATGCAAGCGGTACTTGAAGTTAGAGAAATCAATATTCTCAGGAGATCCCCTCACAGGCTCAGTGACCTCAGCGTGGTGGAACCCTGCCCCTGAGTCGGGTGAGAGTGCATGGACATGGATGTTGGCAGGGACACACTTGACAATAGACAATAGGTGCAGGAGTAGGCCATTCGGCCCTTCGAGGCAGCACCGCCATTCAATGTGATCATGGCTGATCATCCCCAATCAGTACCCCGTTCCTGCCTTCGCCCCATATCCCCTGACTCCGCTATCTTTAAGAGCCCTATCTAGCCCTTATCTCTTGAAAGCATCCAGAGAACCGGCCTCCACCGCCCTCTGAGGCAGAGAATTCCACAGACTCACCACTCTCTGTGAGAAAAAGTGTTTCCTCGTCTCCGTTCTAAATGGCTTACCCCTTATTCTTAAACTGTGTGGCCCCTGGTTCTGGACTCCCCCAACATCGGGAACATGTTTCCTGCCTCCAGCGTGTCCCAGCCATTAACAATCTCATGTGTTTAAGAAGGAACTGCAGATGCTGGAATAGATGCTCCATAGATGCTGCTGCACCCGCTGAGTTTCTCCAGCATTTTTGTTTACCTTGACAATCTGATATGTTTCGAGACATAGAATCAATCTCTTCCATTTAACCATTGTAGGCACTGGTCCGATGGAAGAGTTGGATGGAAGGGCCTGTTTACGAGCCGCACAACTCCATGACTCTATTTCCCTGGTGCAGTCAGGACTGATTGCTTAGGGAAACTTGATTCTTAATTAGTACGGGTTTTAGGGGTCATGGGGAGAAGGCAGGAGTTCAGTTCAGCTTCGTTTATTGTTCAGTTTAGTCTTTGTCACGTGTACCGAGGTACAGTGAAAAGCTTTTGTTGCGTGCTAACCAGTCAGCGGAAAGACAATACATAGAAACATAGAAATTAGGTGCAGGAGTAGGCCATTCGGCCCTTCGAGCCTGCACCGCCATTCAATATGATCATGGCTGATCATCCAACTCAGTATCACGTACCTGCCTTCTCTCCATACCCTCTGATCCCCTTGGCCACAAGGGCCACATCTAACTCCCTCTTAAATATAGCCAATGAACTGGCCCCAACTACCCTCTGTGGCAGAGAGTTCCAGAGATTCACCACTCTCTGTGTGAAAAAAGTTCTTCTCATCTCAGTTTTAAAAGATTTCCCCCTTATCCTTAAGCTGTGACCCCTTGTCCTAGACTTCCCTAACATCGGGAACAATCTTCCTGCATCTATCTAGCCTGTCCAACCCCTTAAGAATTTTGTAAGTTTCTATAAGATCCCCTCTCAATCTCCTAAACTCTAGAGAGTATAAACCTGATTTTGTTGCGTGCTAACCAGTCAGCGGAAAGACAATACATGATTACAATCGAGCCGCCCACAGTGTACAGATACATGATAAGGGACTAACGTCTGGTGCAAGGTAAAGCCAGTAAAGTCCGATGAAAGGAAGTCCAAGGGTCACCAATGAGGTAGATAGTAGTTCAGCGCTGCTCCCTGGTTGGGGTAGGATGGTTCTGTTGGCTGATAACAGCTGGGAAGAAACTGAAGGATGAATGGAATTGAGAGGGAAAGATAGATTAGCCAAGATTGAATGGCAGAGTAGACTTGAGAGACCAAATAGCCTAATTCTACTCATAGAACATCAGGCTATTAAACCTGGCTCGGTCAAAACTCTGATTATTAATAACCCATTATCTGTTATTTGCACTTTACCAGTTTATTTATTCATGTGTGTATATATTTATGTCATGGTATATGGACACACTGATCTGTTTTGTAGTCAATGCCTACTATGTTCTGTTGTGCTGAAGCAAAGCAAGAATTTCATTGTCCTATAAGGGACACATGACAATAAACTCACTTGAACTTGAACGTAGCATTCAACCTTCCTTCAGTGAAAGAGCTTTTTCTGCGTTACACATCATCTTTGCGTTACCAATCTTTGCGTCGGCGAAGCCTTCGAAAACCTGAATATGGGTGACAAAATTATGAGTAGGAAGGAACTGTAGATGCTGGTTTACATCGAAGATAGACACAAAAATGCCAGAGTAACTCAGCGGGCCAGCCAGCATCTCTGGAGAGGAGGAATTGGTGGTGTTTCGGGTCGAGACCATTCTTCTTCAGAATTCACTCAGAACTCTTCAGAATTATTCCATTCGGCCCCATCGAGTCTACTCCGCCATTCAATCGAAACCCTTCTTCAGACTGAGATTACGAAATGTAAGGCAGTGTGAGTACAAAATGTCTTCTTTTGACTTTTGGATCCGCTTTAACCTGCCGACAGACCCTTGGTCATCTGCAAGCGTAAATATTTAGCCAGAGTTTAACCATCTCAAGGGTGATGCAAGACGTTACCGTGTGTTGTATGATTCATCAGTTCAGGGGACCAGAACTCAAGAGGTCAGAGAGCTTCCGATGAGAAGCGTCAATCATTCAACAGCGTTGTAAAATCCATTCTCAGAATTGGACGAGGTTACAGAAAAAAAAGTGCTTAAAAATGAACAGTACGTTAAAAGGAAACTATAAGGATTACTTGGACAGGATATTAGTGGCATGGGTGAGAAGATCATCTTTGGTGCTAATTAACCGTGGCATTAGATCACCTTTGGTGCTAAATAGCTACAGTATTAGACACTCATTCTCTTCCCACTCAACGCCTGACAACCTTAACCCCGAGCAACAATGACCAAAGACAAATACGCAAAAAGATACAATGTGCTGGAGTATCTCAGCGGGACTGGCAGCTTCTCTGGCTAGCTTATTGTTCAGTTTACTGCTTGTCACGTGTACCATAGAAACATAGAAAATAGGTGCAGAAGTAGAGGCCATTCGGCCCTTTGAGCCTGCACCGCCATTCAATATGATCATGGCTGATCATCCAACTCAGTGTCCTGTACCTGCCTTCTCTCCATGCCCCCTGATCCCTTTAGCCACAAGGGCCACATCTAACTCCCTCTTAAATATAGCCAATGAACTGTGGCCTCAACTACCTTCTGTGGCAGAGAACTCTGTGAAAAAAGTTTTTCTCATCTCGGTCCCAAAAGACCGAGGTACAGTGAAAAGCTTTTGTTGCCTGCGAACCAGTCAGCGGAAAGACATGATTACAATCGAGCATTACAAAGTGTACAGATACATGATAAGGGGATAATGTTTAGTGCACGGTAAAGTCTGATCAAAGGAGGTCTGAGGGTCACCAGTGAGGTAGATAGTAGTTCACCACTGCTCTCTGGTTGTGGTAGGATGGTTCAGTTGCCTGATAACAGCTGGGAAACATAGACATAGAAACATAGAAATTAGGTGCAGGAGTAGGCCATTCGGCCCTTCGAGCCTGCACCGCCATTCAATATGATCATGGCTGATCATCCAACTCAGTATCCCGTACCTGCCTTCTCTCAATAGACCTGGTGATCCTCTTAGCTCACATAGGGCCAGTCTAACTCCCTCTTAAATATAGCCAATGAACTGGCCTCAACTACCCTCTGTGGCAGAGAGTTCCAGAGATTCACCACTCTCTGCGTGAAAAAAAGTTCTTCTCATCTGCGTTTTTAAGTATTTGCCCCTTATCCTTAAGCTGTGACCCCTTGTCTGGACTTCCCTAACATCGGGGAACAATCTTCCTGCATCTAGCCTGTCCAACCCCTTAAGAATTTTGTAAGTTTCTATAAGATCCCCTCTCAATCTCCTAAATTCTAGAGAGTATTAGCTCAGGATACTTCCAGTTTCCATTCCCGTGACGTGGACGCTTCTGCTGTGGGCCCATGAATAGAGTTGAGAGGGAAAGATAGATTAGCCATGATTGAATGGCGGAGTAGACTAGAAGTCTGAAGGCTGGTGAAAAGTCTAACCTAAAACGTCATCTTGCCATGTCCACCACAGATGCTGACTGGTCTGTTGAGTTACTTCAGCACTTTGTTTATTTCAGTTTGGAGATACAGAGTGGGAACAGGCCCTTTGGCCCAACGAGTCCGCACCGACCAGCTATCACTGTACACTAGCACCATCCGACACACTAGGGACAATTTACAATTTTTACCGAAGACAGTGTACGTCTTTGGAGTGTGGGAGGAAACCGGATCACACGAGAAACCACGCGGTCATGGGGGAACGTACAAACTCCGTACAGACAGCTCCTTCCATTCCTCCTTCAGTTTCTTATCAGGCAACCGAACCAACTGAACAACCAAATAGAGTCATGGAGTCATAGACACTAGACAATAGACAATAGGTGCAGGAGTAGGCCATTCGGCCCTTCGAGCCAGCACCGCCATTCAATATGATCATGGCTGATCATCCCCAATCAGTACCCTATTCCTGCCTTTTCCCCATATCCCTTGACTCCACTATCTTTAAGAGCCCTATCTAGCTCTCTCTTGAAAGCATCCAGAGAACCTGCCTCCACCGCCCTCTGATGCAGAGAATTCCACAGACTCACAACTCTCTGTGAGAAAAAGTGTTTCCTTGTCTCCGTTCTAAATGGCTTTCCCCTTATTCTTAAACTGTGGCCCCTGGTCCTGAACTCCCCCAACATGTTTCCTGTCTCCAGCGTGTCCAAACCCTTATCAATCTTATATGTTTCAATAAGATATCCTCTCATCCTTCTAAACTCAAGAATGTATAAGCCCAGCCACTCCATTCTCTCAGCATATGACAGTCCCGCCATCCCGGGAATTAACTTTGTAAACCTACGCTGCACTCCCTCAATAGCAAGAATGTCCTTCCTCAAATTAGGGGACCAAAACTGCACACAATGATCCTTAAATCATTCTGATTTAAACTTCGGGTAATTAGATCAGTACTGGGATCATTTAATCCATTATCGAGTCATAGAGTGATACAGTGTGGAAACAGGCCCTTCGGCCCAACTTGCCCACACCGGCCAACATGTCCCAGCTACATAAGTCCCACCTGCCTGCATTTGGTCTATATCCCTCCAAACCTGTCCTATCCATGTACCTGTCTAATTGTTTCTTAAACGTTGGGATAGTCCCAGCCTCAACTACCTCCTCTGGCAGCTTGTTCCATACACCCACCATACTTTGTGCGAAAAAGTTACCCCTCAGATCCCTATGTTTAAGAAGGAACTGCAGATGCTGGAAAAAATGGAAGGTAGACAAAAATGCTGGAGAAACTCAGCGGGTGAGGCAGCATCTATGGGGTTCTTTCGCTCCATAGATGCTGCCTCACCCGCTGAGTTTCTCCAACATTTTCTGTCTACAGTAGAAGGGTCTTGACCCTGAAACGTCACCTATTCCTTCGCTCCATAGATGCTGCCTCACCCGCTGAGTTTCTCCAGCATTTTTGTCTACCTACATATTTGTTTAGTTGCTTTGGGTGACTTTAATGTAAATAGGTTACCAATTCAATGCAAGAGTGTACTTATATCTTTGATGTTCAAACTATTGCCCTAATTCGAATGTTTGGGTCATTTTGACATGAAACAAAATGAAGTACTGGGTTAAAAGCAGTGACAAGACCCTAGCTTTGCTCAGAGTATGCATTAGTAGCTTTGGGCAGAAACCTTAAAGCTATGCCCTCTGGTCTTTGACATTTCCACCCTGCAGAAAAAGGTTCTGACTGTCGACCCTATCTATGCCTCTCATCATTTTATATACTTCTGTGATGTCTCCCCTCAACCTCTGGTGATCCAGAGAAAGTTTGACCATCTCCCCGTATATCTAAGACCCTCTAATTGTAATCGCAAAGATAGACACTAGTTGCCAAAGTAATTCAGGATAGGCAGGTCAGGCAGCATCTCTGGAGAGAAAGTATACCCAAAGCCACCCAAAGCAACTAAACAAATATGTAGGTAGACAAAAATGCTGGAGAAACTCAGTGGGTGAGGCAGCATCTATGGAGCGAAGGAATAGGTGACGTTTCGGGTCGAGACCCGGAAGGGTCTCGACCCGAAACGTCACCTATTCCTTCGCTCCATAGATACTTCCTTCCGGGTCTCGACCCGAAACTTTACCTATTCCTTCGCTCCATAGATGCTGCCACACCCGCTGAGTTTCTCCAGCATTTTTATCTACCTCAGATTCCTATTAAATCCTTTCCTTTCCTATTCACCTTGGGGTGGAAGATTGCAACCTTCACGTGGTCCGCCCTGTTTCGACTAATGCATTCAACTAGACGTGCACAAACAGAAGATCAAATAGAACAAGTTGTCCTACATGCCACACGAAAGAAGATGATTCACCTTCACCGAGAGAACGTCTTTTTTTTCAAAATTCCTGCAAGAAGACATAAATCAAAGCGACTGGAAGTCTAATGGTAAAACTAACTTGCTATTTCACAAGAGGAAAGATTGTGTTAAAGATTGGAGAAAGTCCGGCTTGGCTTTCAGTCATTAACAGTTTAGTTGACTTGTACCTACGTTGCAGTGGGTTTGAGCTCAAACAAATGGATTATCGGGGCTGACTTATTAGGTCCGGTCAGCTTCGGAGATGAATTCCAGCCAAGTGGATTGTGAGAATCTAAGAACAACTTCTTCATTATAGAAACATAGACAATAGGTGCAGGAGTAGAGGCCATTCGGCCCTTCGAGCCTGCACCGCCATTCAATATGATCATGGCTGATCATCCAACTCAGTATCCCGTACCTGCCTTCTCTCCATACCCCCTGATCCCCTTAGCCACGATTTGGTCTAACATCTAACTGCCTCTTAAATATAGCCAATGAACTGTGTGGCCTCAACCACCTTCTGTGGCAGAGAATTCCACAGATTCACCACTCTCTGTGTGAAATATGTTTTTCTCATCTCGGTCCTAAAAGACTTCCCCCTTATCCTTAAACTGTGACCCCTTGCTCTGGACTTCCCCAACATCGGGAACAATCTTCCTGCATCTAGCCTGTCCAACCCCAGTCTGGGGATATGGGGAGAAGGCAGGAACTGATTGGGGATGATCAGCCATGATTACATTGAATGGCGGTGCTGGCTCGAAGGGCCAAATGGCCTACTCCTGCACCTATTGTCTATTGTCTAATTTTGATACAAAAAAAAAACAAAGAAAAAATGGAACTAATCATTGGCTTCAAGTTCATTGTCAATTAACCTACACGCCCGCACGTCTTTGGGATGTGGGAGGAAACCAGGAGCACCCGGAGGAAACCCACGTGGTCTCGGGAATAACGTGCAAACTCCACGCTGACAGCTGCCAAGGTCAGGATCGAATCCAATTCCCTGCCAGCTGTGCCACTGAGCCGCCCACACTCTAATAACTTAAATGTGTTGAGAGGAAATGACTAGCTTAGTCCAGAGTTCCCAGACCTTTCCTGTATACAAGTGTCTTCCTGTATTTTCTCATTCATTTTCTAATAGATGTCATTATACACACGTATACAAGAATGCATCTGGACAAGGAAGAACATTTATATTGTCAAAGACTTAAACTGCTTACTTGTATATAAATTGCTGGGAACTAAATACATGCCACCGTACAGAGAGAAGCGATTTAATGGAGACACAAGGAAATGGCAATGCCTGAATCTTGCAAGGGACGTAAAGTGCTGGAGTAACCCAGCGGGTCATGCGGCATCGCTGGAGAACATGGAGAGGTAACGTTTCGGCTCGAGACTCTACTGTAGGCCCTTCAGCTCACCGAGTCCACGCCGACCAGCGATCATCCCGTACACTAGCACTATCCTACACATTAGGAAGCCAATTAACCTGTACGTCTGTGGCGTGTGGGAGGAAACTGGAGCACGCAAAGAAAACCCTCCCGGGTCACGGGGAGAACGTACAAACTCTGTACAGACAGCACCCGGGTCTCTGGCGCTGTGAGACAGCAACTCTACCACAGCGCCAAAGTGTTGCATGGATTTGTAGCCAACGGTTAGATGTGGTTAATGTGCAGGCAGCGGAGATTAGTTTAAAGGTGTCATGTTTAGCACGGACATAATGGGCCAAAGAGCCAGTTACTGCGCAGTGCTGTTCTACAGGCAGATTCCTGCCTAATGTGAATCTCCTTCAGTTCCTCCACCACCCAGATCCACTGACTAGTACGCGGTTTGGGCACACTAGAGACAGGAAACATGTTCTCGATGTTGGGGGAGTCCAGAACCAGGGGCCGTAGGTTAAGAATAAGGGGCAAGCCATTTAGAACGGAGATGAGGAAACACTTTTTCACACAGAGAGTTGTGAGTGTGAATCTGTGGAATTCTCTGCCTCAGAGGGCGGTGGAGGCCGGTTCTCTGGATGCTCTCAAGAGAGAGTTAAGCACCTGTCCCACTTTCCCGAGCTACTCACAAATTCTCCCGAGTTTTCCCCTTGATTCAAACTCGGAGAATGTCCGTAGCTAGTCCGTAGCAAGTCCGGAGGAGTCCGTGGATATTTTGTAGCAGCTCGTTATGCCAGCTGTAGGTACTCAGGGCATCAGGTAAGTCGGGACGTTTTTTCAGCAGGATGAAAAATGTCCACGAGTTAAACAAATAGCCCCGAGCACCGACGGCCGGCATCTCCGGGTTTGAATCAAGGGGAAAACTCAGGAGAATTCGTGAGTAACTCGGGGAAGTGGGACAGTGGCTTCAGATCAGTGGTTCCCAACGTGGGGCGTACGCCCCACAGGGGGGCAATTTGATTTTTAAGGGGGGCAATTTCCACCTAATGTTTTTTTCTTTTTTTTAACAATTTTTTAGTAATTTCTTGCTCAGAACTTTAACTTTTGTTTATTTCATTTTTCTTTTTCATGGATGCCATGTTCTTTTGAAGCTTGTTTAAACCAAGGTATTGGCGTTTTAAGCTTCTTCAGCTGAAACGGAGTTCACTTTTTAAATGATAAGAATTATATATCACCACATGGGGGGGGGTGGGGCATCAGGATTTTAGAGGTGATTAGGTGGGGCATGGCCAAAAAAAGGTTGGGAACCACTGCTTTAGATAGACCTCTGAGGGATAGCGGAGTCAGGGGATATGGAGAGTAGGCAGGAACGGGGTACTGATTGGGGATGATCAGCCATGATCACACTGAATGACGGTGCTGGCTCGAAGGGCCGAATGGCCTACTCCTGCACCTATTGTCTATTGTCTATATTCTATCCATGTTCAAAAGTCTTGTCGATGCCAGATTGTCAGAGTATCACTGACGTGTGATTTTTGTCCACATTCTTACACCTGCAGAATATCCCAAACAGTAGCTTCCGGAACTATTTTCATTTCAGGCACTCAAAAATAGAACTTTTATTTAAATCTCAACCTCATGGAGGAAACATGTGTGGCTTTGTTTCCTTTGTGACTTCCTATTTACTAACCAATGTCATTCCCCCCAATATGAGTTCCCCCCCCCCATGTCTGGATTCATAAATGAAGGACTAGCAGTCAAACCACTTATACGAGCTGAGTTGTTTCTGCACTCTTTCAATGGTTTCATCTACAGAGTCGTAGGGTCACACAACACAGAGAGAGAGGCCCTTCGGCCCATACGTCCGATGCTGTCCACCGTGCAGTTATCAATGTGTTTCAGTTCAACGTTTAGTTTAGTTTAGAGATACAGCATGGAAACAAATCCATGCCGACCAGCGATAACCCGTTCACACTAATCCTACATTATCCCACTTTCTCATCCACTCCCTACACACTAGAGGCCATTTGCAGAGGGCCAATTAACCTACAAACCTGCACGTCTTTCTTCAAAAATGCCAATTAACATGTCTTTGGGACATGGCAAATGGGATGGGCATCATGGGGTCATACAGCATGGAAACAGGTCCTTTGGACCAACATGCCCGTCTACATTAGTCCCACCTGCTTGTATTTGGTGCATATCCCTCCAAACCTCCTATCCATGTACCTGTCTAAATGTTTCTTAACGTTGCAATAGGATCTGCCTCAACTACCTCCTCCGGCAGCTTGTTCCATACACCCACCACCCTTTGTGTAAAGAAGTTACCCCTCACGTTCCTATTAAACCTTTCCCCCTTCACTTTAAACTGATGTCCTCTGGTTTTTGATTCCCCTAGTTGGGCCAAAGTCCCTGGTTCCATGCTGTATATTTCAATCAGGGCGTCACGGTGGCGCAGCGGTAGTGTTACTGCCTGACCACGCCAGAGACCCAGTGGCCAAAGTGCCTCTTTCTACGCTGTTTCTCTAAGGTTTAAAGTTTAAAGATCTCGGAGTGCATGGTTCCTTAAAGGTCGAATCGCAGGTACATAAGGTGGGCAAAAAGGCTATTGGCACATTGGCCTTCATCAGTCAGAGGATTGAGTATAGAAGTTGGGAGGTCATGTTGCAGTTGTATACGACGCTGTTGAGACTGCATTTAGAATATTGTGTAGAGTTCTGGGCACCGTGTTATAGGAAAGATATTGTCAACTTGAAAGGGTTCGAATAAGATTTACAAGGATGTTGTCAGGACTAGAGGGTGTGAGCTACAGGGAGAGGTTGAGTTGGCTGGGTCTCTATTCCTTGGAGCGCAGCAGGATGTGGGGTGGTCTTATAGGGGTGTACAAAATCATGAGAGGAATAGATCGGGTAGACGCACAGAGTCTCTTGCCCAGAGCAGGGGAATCGAGGACCAGAGGACACAGGTTCAAGGTGAAGTGGAAAAGATTTAATTGGAATCCGAGGGGTAACTTTCACACAAAGGGTGGTGGGTGTATGGAACAAGCTTCCAGAGGAGGTAGTTGAGGCTGGGACTATCCCATCGTTTAAGAAACAGTTAGACAGGTACATGGACGGGACAGGTTTGGAGGGATATGGACCAAGCGCAGGCAGGTGGGACGAGTGTAGCTGGGACATGTTTGGGCCGAAGGGCCTGTTTCCACAATGTATCACTCTATGACTCTATGACACAAAAACAAAGGTTGAAGGGCTATAAAGGAATTTCCAGGGCGGGGGTTGGATTGGCGAGATAAAGGCAGGATTGAGTTGAGGCGCAGAGAAGATGAGGGGGGAGCTGGTGATAGGACAAAGAGAACAAACAAGGAAAAATCCAAACCCTTCCCTGCAGCTCAGCCCCTCAAGTTGATAGTTTAGTTTAGTTTAGTTTGGAGACACAGCGCGGAAACAGACATCAAGTTCATGCCAATCAGCGATCCCTGTTACACTAATGCCCCTGTCCCACTTAGGAAACCTGAACGGAAACCTCTGGAGACTTTGCGCCCCACCCAAGGTTTCCGTGCGGTTCCCGGAGGTTGCAGGTGGTTGCTGAAGGTTGCAGGTCACTACCTGCAACCTTCGGCAACCACCTGCAACCTCCGGGAGCAAGTAAGGAGACTGACAAAAACCTCTGGGAACCTCCGGGAACCGCACGGAAACCTTGGGTGGGGCGCAAAGTCTCCAGAGGTTTCCGTTCAGGTTTCCTAAGTGGGACAGGGGCATAACACTACCCTACACATACTAGGGACAGTTTACAATTTTGCTGAAGCCAATTAACCTGAATGCCTTTGGAGTGTGGGAGGAAACCGGAGCGCCCAGAGAAAACCCACGCAATCCCAGGGAGAACGTGCAAACTCCGTACAGGCAGCGCCCGTGGTCAGGATCTAACCCGGGTCTCTGACGTTGTGAGGCAGTGACTCTACCGCTGTGCCACCGTGCCGCCCCTGGCAACAGTCTCGTAGAGCTTCTCTGCAGATCTAAATTGGGCTCTTTAATGGCCCACTGCCATTGTGAGCTGGCAAAAACTGTGGCGTTGATAGAAACACGGGCAGATTATCATTCCCACCACATCTGAACCTTTTCAGAGTGTAGAGCACAGCAGAAATACCATTGGCATGCAAAGAAAATATTAACGCAAAATAATGCAGTCCCTTCCCTGAAGAATCTGCATTTTAAACTGAGAGTCAACAAATGTGGCTAATTCAAACCAGTGCGCTCTGACTCTTAAGCAGAAACAGGCACCAGGCTTTCTCTCAGTCCACAGACACCTTAATCCTCTTGTTCTGATGTCCTACACAAAGTCAGTAACTGATCGGTACTACACAAACCCACGTCAAGCACAGACTGATAAATCTGTAGGAAGGAACTGCAGGTGCTGGTGTACACCGAAGACGTACACAAAATGCTGGAGTAACTCAGCGGGCCGGGTGGTCAGACTTGTGCTATTGTCGAGTACTTGTTAAATCCACCTGCTATCTCGCCTGAGTCATGTCGTGTTTCTGG
The DNA here is from genome assembly GCF_028641065.1 of Leucoraja erinaceus. Lineage (NCBI taxonomy): Eukaryota > Metazoa > Chordata > Chondrichthyes > Rajiformes > Rajidae > Leucoraja > Leucoraja erinaceus. The sequence continues at coordinate 30,354,520 of NC_073400.1, read as the reverse complement.
CAATGATACAATGCTTCAGTAAACAGTCTTAAATTTATCATATTTTTCTATTTCTCATAGTGACTTCCTTAATACTTCCACTTCCCCCTGCATAATCACAGAACCTATTTTGAAACTGCAAGGCCTGCCAAAATAATCACGGCCAAGAATGTCCTCAGTATTTGGATGGAATAACTCGCATTGACCATGAAGCTACAGAGGTAGATGGTGGCTTTCTGATTAAAAAGTTACCATCATATTAGATTGTGATTTTCATCCTCCATTTAGTGGCATTATTCTCTTTTTCAAAAGTGTTTTAAAATTTAAATTTCCTGCTCAATAGAAACATAGAAATTAGGTGCAGGAGTAGGCCATTCGGCCCTTCGAGCCTGCACCGCCATTCAATATGATCATGGCTGATCATCCAACTCAGTATCCTATACATGCCTTCTCTCCATATCCCCTGATCCCTTTAGCCACAAGGGTCACATCTAACTCCCTCTTAAATATAGCCAATGAACTGGCCTCTACCCTCTGTGGCAGAGAGTTACAGAGATTCACCACTCTCTGTGTGAAAAAAGTTCTTCTCATCTCAGTTTTAAAGGATTTCCCCCTTATCCTTAAGCTGTGACCCCTTGTCCTGGACTTCCCCAACATCGGGAGCAATCTTCCTGCATCTAGCTTGTCCAACCCCTTAAGAATTTTGTAAGTTTCTATAAGATTCCCTCTCAATCTCCTAAATTCTAGAGAGTATAAACCAAGTCTATCCAGTCTTTCTTCCTTTCTTCATAAGACAGTCCTGACATCCCAGGAATCAGTCTGGTGAACCTTCTCTGCACTCCCTCTATGGCAATAATGTCCTTCCTCAGATTTGGAGACCAAAACTGTACGCATACTCCAGGTGTGGTCTCACCAAGACCCTGTACAACTGCAGTAGAACCTCCCTGCTCCTATACTCAAATCCTTTTTTTGCTATGAAAGCTAATATACCATTCGCTTTCTTCACTGCCTGCTGCACCTGCATGCCTACTTTCAATGACTGGTGTACCATGACACCCAGGTCTCGCTGCATCTCCCCTTTTCCTAGTCGGCCACCATTTAGATAATAGTCTGCGTTCCTGTTTTTGCCAACAAAATGGGTAGCCTCACATGTATCCACATTATCCTGCATCTGTTAAACATTTTCCCGCTCACCCAGCCTATCCAAGTCACCTTGCAGTCACCTAGCATCCTCCTCACAGCTAACACTGCCCCCCAGCTTAATGTCATCCGCAAACTTGGAGATATTGCCCTCAATTCCCTCATCCAGATCATTAATATATATTGTAAATAGCTGGGGTCCCAGCACTGAGCCTTGCGGTACCCCACTAGTCACTGCCTGCCATTGTGAAAAGGACCCGTTTACTCCTACTCTTTGCTTCCTGTTTGCCAGTCAGTTCTCTATCCACATCAATACTGAACCCCCAATGCCATGTGCTTTAGGTGATAGCACCAATGTTACAAAGAAACAACGTTACATTTAGTTTAGTTTAGTTTAGATACAGCCTGGAAACAGGCCATTCGGCCCACCGAGTCCCCGTCGACCAGCGATCCCCGTACACCAACGATTTGAGTATAGGAGCAGGGAGGTTCTACTGCAGTTGTACAGGGTCTTGGTGAGACCACACCTGGAGTATTGCGTGCAGTTTTGGTCTCCTAATCTGAGGAAAGACATTCTTGCCATAGACGGAGTACAGAGAAGGTTCACCAATCTGATTCCTGGGATGTCAGGACTTTCATATGAAGAAAGACTGGATAGACTCGGCTTGTACTCGCTAGAATTTAGAAGATTGAGGGGGGATCTTATAGAAACTTACAAAATTCTTAAGGGGTTGGACAGGTTCTTAAGGGGTTGGACAGGCTAGATGCAGGAAGATTGTTCCCGATGTTGGGGAAGTCCAGAACGAGGGGTCACAGTTTAAGGATAAGGGGGAAATCTTTTAGGACCGAGATGAGAAAAATATTTTTCACGCAGAGAGTGGTGAATCTCTGTAATTGTCTGCCACAGAAGGTAGTTGAGGCCAGTTCATTGGCTACATTTAAGAGGGAGTTAGATGGGATCCCTTGTGACTAAAGGGATCAGGGGGTATGGAGAGAAGGCAGGTACGGGATACTCAGTTGGATGATCAGCCATGATCATATTGAATGGCGGTGCTCGAAGGGCCAAATGGCCTACTCCTGCACCTATTTTCTATGTTTCCAAAACACACTAGAGACAATTTACGATGATACCAAGCCCATTAATCTACAAACCTGCACATCTTTGCAATGTGGGTGGAAACTGGAGCACCCAGAGGAAACTCACGCGGGTCACAGTGAGAATGAACAAACTCCGTAGGGACAGCACCCGAAGTCAGGATTGAACCCGGGTCCCTGATGCTGTAAGGCAGTGACTCTACCGCTGCACCACCGTGCCGCCCTGCTCCTCCAGACTATATTTCCATGAAACACTGCTTGCCCCACTGCGTTACTCCAGTGTCCAACTTTGTGTCTAACTTTGTTAATTTAATGTAGAAAAAGAACAGGTGACGTTTCGAGTTGAGACCCCTGAGTCTCTTTCGACTGAGAGTCAGGGGAAAGGGAAACCAGAGATGTGGACGGTGATGTAGAGTTATAGAACAAATCCCTCCATATCACTGTCTCTATCTCTCATTTCCCTTTCCCTAGACTCTCAGTGTGACGAAGAGTCTCGACCCGAAACGTCACCTATTGCTTTTTCTCCAGAGATGCTGCCTGACACGCTGACTTACTCCAGCTTTTTGTGTGTCTATTTTTGGCTTAGACTTTCCTTTCAACACATTTTGTAATCCAGATCTTTACTTAGTAAGAGCGACATGCGGTTGGCTCAGGTTATCTATTGGCCATTTCTGAGAAGGCTGCTAATTGTGTTTGTGAGCAGAGTGCGTGACACCTCCACAGAGATTGCGAATGCTCACAGTGTCAATGAGTCACAGCCCATTGCCCCACCAGAATAAGTTAGTCAATGTTCTCTGGGAGGCTGCCCTTTGCGGAGATCTTCGTGACTTGGGCCGTCGTTCTGCACTTAGGAGGCTACACAAATGCAAACTTTTGTTGTTGCTGGACATTTCATGATATGTCCACCATGAAATGCTTTAAGGGCAGCACAGTTGCGCAGCTGATAGCTCCTGCGATTGTGACCACGGGTGCTGTCTGTGTGGAGTTTGCAAGTTCTCCCTGTGACTTTTGCATGGGTTTCCTCTGGATGCTCCAGTTTCCTCCAAAGACGTACTGGTTTGTAGGCTAATTGACTAGGTATACTTGTAAATTGTCCCTAGTGTGTGTAGGCTCTAGTTTCCTAGAAGGAATGGGTTGTAGGAAGGAACTGCAGATGCTGGTTTAAACCGAAGGTAGACTATATCTAAACTAAACACAAGTCTGAAGAAGGGTCTCGACCCGAAACGTCAACCATTCCTTCTCTCCAGAGATGCTGCCTGTCCCGCTGAGTTACTCCAGCATTTTGTGACACAGCTAAGCCTGACTCTGTCAGCACCTGACATCTACACAATGCATGTTCCCAAGCCTTAAAGTTATGAATACAGGCTTAAGAGGAAGTGTTATTTTGTTACAAGTAACCTTCGGAGATAACAGCTTTGCACAATAACTGTAACATCGAATGCAGTTTACAGTCCAAGTATCCAATACGAGCTGGCTAACAAAACTGCTTCGATGTTCGACACAAAAAGCTGGAGTAACTCAGCGGGTCAGACAGCATCTCTGGGGAAAAGGAATAGGTATCTAATGGGGCAAGCCACCCGCCATTCTAACACAAATTCTGGCAAGTTCAAACAGTGTAGACCGGTGCATTAGTTCCTTCCAATCTGAAGAAGGGTCTCGACCCAAAACGTCACCTATTCCTTTTCTCCAGGGATGCACAGAATCTCTTGCCCAGAGTGGAGGATTCGTGGACCAGAGGACATAGGTTCAAGGTGAAGGGGAAAAGATTTAATAGGAATCTGAGAGATAACTTTTTCACACAAAGAGTGGTGGGTGTATGGAACAAGCTGCCAGAAGAGGTAGTTGAGGCTGGAACTATCCCAACGTTTAAGAAACAGTTAGACAGGTACATGGATAGGACAGGTTTGGAGGGATATGGACCAAACGCAGGCAGGTGGGACATGTTGGTCGGTGTGGGCAAGTTAGGCCAAAGGGCCTGTTTCCACACTGTATCACTCTATGCTGCCTGTCTTGCTGAGCTTTTTGTGTCTCTCTTCGGTTTAAACCAACATCTGCAGTTCCTTCCTACACATTTTGTCTGCTTCAATGTTCTTCTGTAACAGAACCAGGGTCTGGCCCACCGTGCCCTCGAGGTCGGCTGCGGGAGTCCCCCCCCCCCCCCCGGGGAACAAAGGTGGACGGGTGAGGAGAGGGACATGGTGGTGTCCAAGGAAGGCGACGGCTGGCGGCCCAGCATCATCCTGGGACTTGCCTGGAACGGGCACCGCTCAGAAGAACTTTCAGTTTAGTTTAGTCTAGAGATCCAGCCGGAAACAGGCCCTAATTCCCCACCGAGTCCACACCGACCAGCGATCCCCGCACACTAACACTACCCTACACACACTGGGGACAATTTTACATTGATACCAAGCCAATTAACCTACAAACCTGTACGTCTTTGGATTGTGGGAGGAAACCGAAGATCTTGGAGCAAACCCACGCAGGTCACGGGGAGAATGTACAAACTCCGTACAGGCAGCACCCGTAGTCAGGATCGAACCCGGGTCTCTGGCGCTGTGAGGCAACAACTCTACCGCTGCTCCACTGGAGCGTGGAATTTGAAAACGGCACCAAAATATGGCTCCTCGTGCATGCGGGAACGGTAAACTATTACTGTACACTTCCTAATCAGGGATCGGGGGTATGGTGATTCTCTAATGGACTATTTGTAAGGCACTGTGTTTACACTTTGCACATTTAATTTGTTTATTGTTGTTTTTTTATTAGAAGTACAAATACAGTACAAACCAGTACAGTGGGACCTTATTTTAGGTGCCCACTATGTCATACCGTAATCCATTCTATGTACAACCTCTAGTTTTATGTTTTGAGAAGGAAGTAAGCAAGACAAGAAAAAGAAAACAATAGAAAGGGGAAAAAGAGGAAAAATAGATGGTAGAGAATAGAAAAGCGTGAAGTGTGTATATAAAAGAAGAAAAAGTGGAAAGTAGAAATAGGAGAGAAGGCCCCTTAAAAGAGAAATGTTCAAACCTTTATTCGGAGATGTAGATCTACTTCGCACATTTGATAATAAAAACATCATTGAACCATTTAAATACTATTTTAAAATTCAGAAACAAAACCAAACCATGGCTGTATTTTTTTAAAACTTTTTAGCTATGTGATTGCTTTGGACTTGGGGCTGAGTTTCAAAGCTTTCAATGAGAGATCGAAAGTTACAGCGTGGAAACAGGCCCTTCAGCCCACCAAGCCCATCCGCGCCCTCAAGAATGGTATAGATCATCCCCCGGGCACAAAGGATGAAGGTGGCTGGGCAAGGAGAGGGGTGACGGGGTCACGGGATGAACCGGACGGAGGCGATGGCTGCAACGGGCCTTTATGGCCAACTGGCAGCTGGGAATGTGAAAATGGCCTAAAATATCCCTAAAATTCTTACGGGATTGGACAGGCAAACATGTCCCCAATGTTGGGGGAGTCCAGAACCAGGGGTCGCAGTTTAAGAATTTAGGACTGAGATGAGGAAAAACTTTTTCACCCAGAGAGTTGTGAATCTGTGGAATTCTCTGCCACAGAAGGTGGTGGAGGCCAATTCACTGGATGTTTTCAAGAGCGACTTAGATAGAGCTAATGGAATCAAGGGATATGGGGGAGCAAGAAGGAACGGGGTACTGATTTTGGATGATCAGCCATAATCATATTGAATGGCTGTACTGGCTGGAAGGGCCAAAAGGCCTACTCCTGCACCTATTTTCTATGTTTCCATGGCACCAAAACCTGGCGACTCTTGAATGTGGACTCAGCGGGCTGTTTCTATATATTCCGTACTTAATCTAGCATTGTACTTAAATGTAGCAATTATTTTACTGAACGACACGAAAAAAGGAATTTCACTAGACCTTGGTACACTAAGTCATGGAGTCATACAGTGTGAAAACAGGCCCATTCGACCCAACTTGCCCACACCGACCAATATACCCTATCTACACTCGTACCACCAGCTGGTCTTTGGCCCATATCCCTCTAAACCTGTCTTGTTTCCATGCACCCATCTTGGGATAGAACCTGCACATGATAATAAACCACCGTTGAGGCAGGAAACGTGTTCCCGATGTTGGGGGAGTCCAGAACCAGGGGCCACAGTTTGAGATTAAGGGGTAGGCCATTTAGAACGGAGACGAGGAAACACTTTTTCACCCAGAGAGTCGTGAATCTGTGGAATTCGCTGCCTCAGCAGGCAGTGGAGGCCAATTCTCTGGATGCTTTCAAGAGAGAGTTAGATAGAGCTCTTGCAGATAGCGGAGTCAGGGGAGAAAGCAGGAACGGGTACTGACTGCGGATGATCAGCCATGATCACAGTGAATGGCAGTGCTGGCTCGAAGGGCCGAATGGCCTACTCCTGCACCTATTGTCTATTATCTATCACCCATTCACACTGGTTCTGTGTTATCCCCGTCGTCTGCATGAATAGAGGGAGATTTCCTAACTCCATTGCTTATATTTCTCATACTTTATCCCATTTGAGAACTTGGAGGTAGGGGAGGAGTTGTTGGATTGAGACAATGTTCACAATGAAAAGGTTCACAGTGTATTTGAATGCGATACAAACTCCAGTGAATAGTTTGTGAGGAACAATGAGCATTTACTTTGCCAACAAAACCCAGGTCAAAAATAAAGAATAACAAAAGCATCGTAGGAAAATTTGATTTTGTGACACTTCTCGATTTTGCAAATTACAATTTTGCCACTTCATCAATAGGTAGGAAGATCGAAAAGAGTTAATGTCTAAAAGATCTTCTTAGAAAGACACAAAATGCTGAAGTAACTCAGAGGATCAGGCAGCATCTCCGGAGACCTCCATTCTCCAGAGGAGCCCAGATCATCACACAAACCAACCTCCCTTCCATTAACCTCCATCTGCAGCTCACCATGAATTTATTTCGCCAGAGGGTGGTGAATCTGTGGAATTCATACCACACACGGCTGTGGAGGCCAAGTCAATAGATATTTCTATGGCAGAGATTGACAGATTCTTAGTTCGTGCGGGTGTCAGGAATTATGGGGAGAAGGCAGGAGAATGGGGTTGAGAGAGAAAGCTAGGTCAGCCATGATTGAACGACTTGATGGGCCGAATTCTGCTCCTTTAATATATAAAAGTGCCAAACTACCATCTACCTCATTGGCGACCCTCGGATTATCCTTGATCAGACTTTGCTGGCTTAGCCTTGCACTAAACGTTATTCCCTTATCATGTATCTATACACTGTAGCGGCTCGATTGTAATCATGTATTGTCTTTCTGCTGACTGGAGAGCACGCAACACAAGCTTTTCACTGTACCTCGGTACACGTGACTATAAACTAAACCGATGAACTTATGAACAATAGCCTGAGTAAAGAAATTCAAAATGTCTGCCTTCCAAATCCAAATGAAGACTGAGAAAGCATGTGACCTCTGGAATGCAGAGAGTCAATATGGGTAACTAATGTTATTTAACTCATCGGTTATTTAAGAATCAGAAGGCATCAGATGAAAACTAACAAGCCTAAATCAAACCAGGCGAGCAGAATTCCTTTGGAACAAGTTCTTCTTGCCTTCCAGCACTTGGTGTATCTTTGTACTTAATTTAACCAACCTGAAACCAAACAGAAAACTGTGGGGTACATTCATAGAAACATAGACAATAGGTGCAGGAGTAGGCCATTCGGCCCTTTGAGCCTGCACCGCCATTCAATATGATCATGGCTGATCATCCAACTCAGTATCCTGTACCTGCTTTCTCTCCATACCCCCTGATCCCTTTAGCCACAAGGGCCACATCTAACTCCCTCTTAAATATAGCCAATGAACTGTGGCCTCAACTACCTTCTGTGGCAGAGGATTCCACAGATTCACCACCATCTGTGTGAAAAATGTTTTCCTCATCTCGGTCCTAAAAGATTTCCCCCTTATCCTTAAACTGTGACCTCTTGTTCTGGACTTCCCCAACATCGGGAACAATCTTCCTGCATCTAGCCTGTCCAACCCCTTAAGAATGTTGTAAGTCTAATCTGATGCCCTGGTGATGTTCAAATAATATTTTACAAAGAGGTTACCGCATTGTTAAAACATTACCAAGAAAGCTGCTTTAATATGTGTTTTGGTTGGTTGGTGGGCAACAATGTGGAAGCAAAGTCCAGCTGAAATGTCCTGCTCTGATTATTTACTATCCTTTGGGAATGAATGCTGAACCCATGTGAACCCAGGCAGTGGCAATTTGTGGTTAGTCATGTTCAGATGGTTACAAAATGGAGGTCCCTGCTTAACCAGGCGTGCTTCCTGTCTGATGGCCAGAATAGAACTTTCCATTATTGCCTCAGTTTTAGCAATAAAAAAGAATCATTCTTGCACCAATCCACTTTGCCCATCAGTTCTCCCACTTTCTCGTCCACTCAGGGAAATTTACAGTGGGCCAATTAACCTATAGACCCGCACGTCTTTGGAATGTGGGAGGAAACCGGAGCACCCGGAGAAAACCCATGTGGTCACAGTCAGAGCGTGCAAAAACTCAAAAGCTAAATGAGATGAGAAAAGTTACATTTATGATGAATTGAGTTAATTTGAAATATGACAGGGTGTAGAATTCAACGATATATCTTTAAATTAAAATTAATTTGTTTCAATGCTTCTTTTTGCACTATGGCTGAACTAAGAATATTTCAAAGACAATCAGGCTTGGACCCACTTCAACTATTCCATCAGATCCAGTTTTGGCTTCAACACACGTTCCACAATGTCCAATCTATTCTTGCTTGTCAATCTGCACCCTCAATATGACTCTGCCTCCACTGTACTTCGGAGAAGCTAATTCCAAAGACTTGTGACCTTATGAACAAGAAATTCCTCTTTAGCTCCATCTGAAATGAGTGTCCTTTATGCCAAAACTGTGGCCAAGATGGTTCACTTGCTTGGGATGAAGAGGTCGAGGTTTGAAGAATCATGCAAATATCCTCTCAACATCCATCCTTCAGAGTCTTTGTGCAGTTTAATTCAGTTTAGTTTAGTTTAAAGATTTAAAGAAACAAGCCCTTCGGCCCACTGAGTCCATGCCGACCATCCTCACTAGTTCTATGTTATACCATTTGCTCTGCCACTCACTACACACTAGGGGCAACTTTACAAGGGGCAATTTTTTTGCAGAGGTCAATCAACCTACAAACCTGCATGTCTTTGTAAACTGGGAGGAAACCAGAGCACCTGGAGAAAAATCACACGGTCAAAAGGAGAACGTGCAAACTCCACACAGACAGCACCCGAGGTGTGGATGAAACCCGGGTCTCAGGCGCTGTGCTGTGAGGCAGTGGCTCTACCAGCTGCGCCACTGTGCCGCCCTGCTTTCTACGTTTCATTAAAATAACCACTCTTTCTTCTGGACTCCAGTGAGCATCGAGCCAACTGCTGAACCTCTCTCCTCACTTCAGCCCCTTCATCCCAATCCAGTGAACCTTCTTAGCATTGCTTCCAAGATTAGCTCAACCTTCCTTAAATTGTCCCTAGTGTGTTGGATAGAACTAGCGTACAGGTGACTGTTGGTCGGCACGGATTCGGTGGGCTGAAGGCACTGTTTCCACGCTGTATCTCTAAACTAAACTAAACTATAGTCTTTTCCTTGAGTGGGTAGCACGTAACAAAAGCTTTTCACTGTACCTTGGTACACGTATCAATAATAAACTAAACTAAACAGATTGTGAATTGTTACGGGCCCAATACTGACCAGTGAGGCACCCTGGTAAATGATAATAATAATAAATATGATCTATTGTCATTGTAAATACATACATTGAAATTTCAGGCGCACTGCCCAAACGGAGCTCCAACGTATCAGATAAATAAATAACGACAGTGAAAACTGCAAGAAAAATCTTGTTGAGTCATAATGTGCCATGTTTCTCAGTATAGTGTTGTGGCAGTACAAAATATTGGCTATGGCAGGTGTGCGATCAGTGCAGAGTTAAGAGTATTGAAGGCCTTGGGGTAGAAATTGTTTGTTAATCTTGTGGTGTGTGATTTGATGGACCTGTGCCCTTTCCTGAGGGCAGAAGGGCAAACAGGTGAGGATGCGTGATGCCTGAGTCCGCAGGCAACGAGAGCCATAGATCTCTTCCAGGGCAGGTGAATGTGTGTTGGTGAACTTCTGGGCTGTGTTGACGACTCTCCGCAGAGCCTTCTCGTCAGCCGCAGAACGGTTGCCGTGCCACACCAGGATGCCATGTCAGGGCACTCTCTATGGAGCAACGGTAGAATGTTGCGGCAAGTTGACTTTCCTTAGTGATCTTGGGAAGTTAAGCCGTTGTTGAGCCTTCTTTACCAGGGAGGTCGTGTTAGTTGACACCCTGAGACCTGCTGAGAATATCACCAACATTCCAAAAATGTCCCATTTATACCAAATCTATTTGGTTTTAGTAATGATCTATAATTGTCTAGTGTACCAAGATACGTGGAATGTTGTTGTTTTCTGCTAGCCAACCACTCTCCTGTCCATGGTAATATACTGTATTAACCCCATTCCAGTCCCCTTTTGGGATTCATGTATAGTCAAACAGCATGGAAACAGGCTCTTCGGCCCAACTCTTCCATGCCAACCAATTTCCCCATCAAAGGAAGTCCAATTTGCCTGCATTTGGCCCAAACCCTCTAAACCGTTCCTATCCCTGTACCTGTCCAACTATTTTTTAAATGTCATTATAGTTCCTGCCACAACTACCTCCTCTGACCCATAACCTATCCTGATTATTACCTTTCCTGAGGCTTTATAATGCTGAGGCTTTACAAAGCGCTGGTCAGACCATTTTGGGCCCTGTATCTGAGGAAGGATAGGTGGAGGTCTGGCACTGGAGAGGATCCAGAGGAGGTCTACGAGAACGATCCCAGGAATGTGTGGGTTGACCTATGATGAGCGTTTGACGGCACTTGGCTTGTACTTGGTGGAGTTTAGAAGGATGAGGGGATGCCTCATTGAAACTTACTGAATAGTGAACGGCCTGGATAGACATTTGTTATGAAAAGATGCTGGAAATCATAGTTAAGGAGGGGATAGTCGAATGATTAAAAAATCATAAGACAATCAAGAAGAATCAACATGGTCTTACGAATAATCAATTTGTTTGTCACAACTCTTTGAGAAGCTCATAAGTGATAGGAGCAGAATTAGGCCATTCGGCCCATCTACTTGATCCATCAATCAAGGTTCAAGGTCAGTATATTGTCACATGTACAGTGAAATTCGATAGTTGATCTATCTCTCCCTCTCAACCCCATTCTCCTGCCTTCTCCCCATAACACCCATACTAATCAAGAATCTATCCATCTCTGCCTTAAAAATATCCATTCTCGGCCTCCACAGCCTTCTTTGGCAATGAATTCCACAGATTAACCACCTTCTGGTTATAGAAATTCCTCCTCATCTCCTTTCTACGTCATTTTACGCTGATCTGGTCCTAGACTCTCCTACCAGTGGAAACATCCTCCCCACATCCACTCTATCCCTCCAAACCTTTCCTATCCAGGTATCTGGCCTAACGGGCTTAATAATCCAATTTTACGCCGCGTTTACCAATACTTCTGCAGACATACTTGTGGTTTATTGAACTTTATAAGAATCCAGGAATTCTCATTAGACTACAATCAATTCGTACACTACAACCCGAGCCACTTCCATCATTTAGGATGCCGGCCAAATGTAGAAACCAGGAACTGTAGTTGCTGGTTAATACACAAAAGGACACAAAGTGCTGGAGTAACTAAGCAGGTCTGGCAACACCTCGACCCGAAACGTCACCCTATCCATGTTCTCCAGAGATGCTGCCTGATCCGCTGAGTTACTCCAGTACTTTGTGTCCTTTCGTGATACAGGCAATCAGATCATAGACACTCTGATTTTAGCCCAATTATTATGCTTAGTATGTTAATTTTCTGTTGGCGGCACAGTGGTGCAGCAGTAGAGTTGTTGCCTCACAGCGCCAGGGACACGGGTTCAATCCTGATTACGAGTGCTGTCTATAAGGAGTTGGTATGTTCTTCCTGTGCTCTGGTTTAATTAGCTTTTGTAAATTGTCCCAAGTGTGTAGGATAGAACTAGTAGGCCTGTCGGTGAATCTCGGACTATCTTTGATCAGACTTTACTGGCTTTATCTTGCACTAAACATTATTCCCTTATCGTGTATCTGTACGCCATAAATGGCTCGATTATAATCATGTATTGTCTTTCCGCTGAAAACAAATAGCTTTTCACTGTACCTCGGTAAAAGTGGCAATAAACTGAACCAAACTATTTCTACATTGTATCTCTAAAACTAAAAGCTAGATTGTTTTAAGTTTGTCCCTCCCCAAGTGCCTGGCTTTGCTTGTGTTTGGATACACAAGGTAATCCCATTTGACTGCAGGGAACATTACTGGGGAACACCCTGATCTAATATCTGGATGTATTTAAAGCCGAGGCTACTTGATAGCGAGGGAAAGAGAAACCATGGCGATACATTTGGGATTGCCCAAACAAGTCAAGGGACTGCGATTAAGGTGTCATGGCCTTAAATAACTCGGAAAGGCGACCTGGTTAAAATTGACTGGAATTTACAAGGATGAGAAGGGATCTAATAAAACATATAAACATTTTTAGACAGGCTAGATGCAGGAAAAAAGTTCCCGAGGTTGGGGGAGTCCTGAACCAGTTTAAGAATAATGGGTAGGCCATTTAGGACTGAGATGATGGAAAATGTTTTCACCCAGAGAGTTGTGAATCTGTGGAATTCTCTGCCACAGAAGGCAGTGGAGGCAAATTCACTGGATCTTTTCAAGACAGAGTTACATTTAGCTCTGGTCTAAAATAATCAAGGGATATGGGGAAAAAGCAGGAATGGGGTACTGATTTTAGAAGATCAGTCATAATCATATTAAATGCTGGTGCTGGCTCGAAGGGCCGAATGGCCTACTCCTGCACCTGTTTTTCTATGTTTCTAACTTTACAAAGCTCATTTTATAAAACCAACATATACTCTTAAATCAGCCAATGATTATCCTGTCAATTAAGCTAATTACCACATTGCTAGACATGGTAAAGGTTGAATTGATGGAACCTTGACGGAAGTATTTATAGGAATGTGAGGGGTAACGTTTTCATATAAAGGGTAGTGGGTGTATGGAATGAGCTGCGGGAGGGAGGTACCCGAGGCAGGGACTATCGCAACGCTTAAGAAGCAATTAGGCAGGTACATGGATAGGACAGGTTTAGAGGGATCTGGGCCAAATGCAGGCAAGTGGGAATAGTGTAGATGGGACATGTAGGTCTATGTGGGCAAGTTGGGCCGAAGGGTCTGTTTCTATGCTGTATGACTGCTGGGGGAACTCAGTGGGTCAAGCAACATCTCTGGAGGGAAATGGACAAATAATGTTTCGAGTTAGACTTCTTCAGACTGATGGAGTAGAGGGGAGAAACATAGAAACATAGAAATTAGGTGCAGGAGTAGGCCATTCGGCCCTTCGAGCCTGCACCGCCATTCAATATGATCATGGCTGATCATCCAACTCAGTATCCCGTACCTGCCTTCTCTCCATACCCTCTGATCCCCTTAGCCACAAGGGCCACATCTAACTACCTCTTAAATATAGCCAATAAACTGGCCTCGACTACCCTCTGTGGCAGAGAGTTCCAGAGATTCACCACTCTCTGTGTGAAGAAAGTTCTTCTCATCTCGGTTTTAAAGGATTTCCCCCTTATCCTTAAGCTGTGACCCCTTGTCCTAAACTTCCCCAACATCGGGAGCAATCTTCCTGCATCTAGCCTGTCCAACCCCTTAAGAATTTTGTAAGTTTCTATAAGATCCCCTCTCAATCTCCTAAATTTAGAGGGATCTGGGCCAAATAAAGGCAAGTCTATCCAGTCTTTCTTCATAAGACAGTCCTGACATCCCAGGGCAAGTTGGGCCGAACCTTCTCTGCACTCCCTCTATATGGCAATGCTGGGGGAACTCAGTTTGGAGACCAAAACTGTACGCAATACTCCAGGTGGGTTCTCACAAAGACCCTGTACGACTGCTGTCCGCCCTCCCTGCTCCTATGATCAGATCCTTTTGCTATAAGGGGGAGACCAGATGGTTTCTTCACTGCCTGGGGAAAGGGTGGGGCTGGAGCTGATCAGTGACAGCCCTTCCGGTCTGAAGTAGGGTCTCGAGACCCAAAACATCACCCATTCCTTCTCTCCAGAGATGCTGCCTGTTCCGCAGACTTACTCCAGCATTTTGTGTGTATCCTCAGTCATCTGCAGTTCCTTCCTACACAAATGATAGGTGGGCCCAGGTAAGAAGGGGTCATTGACAGGTGGGGCTGGTGTCCTTACTCCTCACCGCAACCCTCTGAATTTACGAATTCCAGTTTGAGGAAGGGTCCCAACCAGAAACATATGGCCCCGTATCTGAGGAAGGATGTGCTGGCTCTGGAGAGGGTCCAGAGGAGTTTTACAAGAATAATCCCAGGAATGAGTGGGTTGGCATATGGGCTTGTACTCACTGGAGATTAGAAGGATAAGGAGGGGACCTCACTGAAACTTACCGAATAGTGAAAGGCTTGGTTATTGTGGATGTGGAGAGGATGTTTCCACTGGTGTGAGAGTCCAGGACCAAAGGGCACAGCCTCAGAATTAAAGGACGTTCCTTTAGGAAGGAGTTGAGGAGGAATTTCTTTAGTCAGAGGGTGAGAGGATTGGGGGGGGGGGGGGGGGGGGGGGAGAGGGATCAGGGGGTGAGAGGGATGGGGGTGGTGAGAGGGATGGGGGTGGAGGGAGAAGTGGGGGGAGAGGGGAGGTGAGGGGGAGGAGAGGGGGGGGAGGGGGGGTGGGGGTGAGGGGGAGGGGGGTGGAGGGGGGAGGGGGGGGGGGGGGGGGGGGGGGGGGGGGAGGGAGGGAGGAGGGGGAGGGGGGAGGGTGGGGGAGGGGGGGGCAGGGGGGGGGGGGGAGAGGGAGGGGGGGGAAGGGAGGAGGGGGGGGGAGGGGGGGGAGGGGGGGGGTGAGGGAGGGGGGGGGAGGTGAGAGGGGGGGGGTGAAGGGAGGGGGGGGGGGTGGAGAGGGATGGGGGGGTGAGAGGGAGGGGGGGGATGAGGGAGGGGGGGGGGGTGAGGGGGGGGGGGGTGAGAGGGAGGGGGGGGTGAGAGGGGGGGGGGGGGAGAGAGAGGGGGGGGGAGGAGAGGGAGGGGGGGGGAGAGGGAGGGGGGGGGATGAGAGGGAGGGGGGGGGAGAGGGGAGGGGGGGGTGAGAGGGGGGGGGGAGGTGAGAGGGAGAGGGGGGGAGGTGAAGAGGGGGGAGGGGGGAGGGGAGGGAGGGGGGGGTGAGAGGGGGGGGGTGAGAGGGGAGGGGGGGAGAGATGAGGTGGGAGGTGGGGGGGGGGTGAGAGGGAGGGGGAGAGGTGGAGGGGGGAGGGGGGGGGGGGGGGAGAGGGGGAGGTGGGGGGGGGGGGGGGGAGGGGGGGGGGGGGAGGAGGGGGGGGGGGGGGAGGGGGGGGGGAGGGGGGGGGAGGGGGGGGGGGGAGGGGGGGAGTGGAGGAATGGGGGGGAGGGAGGAGGGTTCAGGGGAGAGGGAGGGGAGGGTGAGAGGAGGGGGTGGGGTGAGGGGAGGGGGGGGGTGAGGGAGAGGGGAGAGAGGGAGGGGGGGGGTGAGAGGGAGGGGGGGGGAGAGGGGGGGTGGAGGGATGGAGGGGAGGGAGGAGGGGGGAGGGAGGGAGGGGTGGTGGGGGGGGAGGGGGGGTGGGGGGGGAGGGGGGGGAGAGGGGAGGGGGGGGTGAGAGGGAGGGGGAGGGGGGGGAGGGGGGGGTGAGAGGGGAGAGGGGGGGAGAGAGGGAGGGGGGGAGAGGGGGATAGATAGAGGGGTAGAGAGAGATGGAGAGATAGATAGAGGGAGAGAGGGGGATAGAGAGGGGGAGAGAGGGAGGGAGGGAGAGAGAGATAGAGAGGGGGGGTGGAGAGGGGTGGAGAGAGGGGGAGGGGGGGGGGGAGTGAGGGTGGGGGGGGGGTGAGAGGGGGGAGGGGAGGTGAGAGGGAGGGAGGGGGGGGAGGGGAGAGGGGAGGGGGTGAGAGGGAGGGAGGGGAGGGGGAGGGGGGGGGGGAGAGGGGGGGGGGGGGGAGGGGGGGGAGGGGGGGGGAGAGGGAGGGGGGGGGGGGGGGGGGGGGGGGGGGGGGGGGGGGGGGGGGGGGGGGGGGGGGGGGGGGGGGGGGGGGGGGGGGGGGGGGGGGGGGGGGGGGGGGGGGGGAGGGGGAGGGGGGGAGGTGAGAGGAGAGGAGGGGGGGGGAGGGGGAGGGGGGTGAGGCTCTGGGAGGGGGGGGTGAGAGGGGGGGTGATGGGGGGAAGAGAGGGCAGGGGATGGCCAACATTCCGTCTGTCTGAGGCAGACGAGGGGGGAGAGGAGTCCAGGGAGGACCGGTCCGAGAGGGAGGGGGGAGGGTCAGTGAGGGGGTCCGGGGGAGGCGGGGAGAGGAGGCCGAGGGTGATGAGGGGGCGGGAGGGGAGGGGCCGTGAGAGAGGAGGGTGGGGGGTGAGGGGGACGGAATGGCCGGCCTCAGGTAATATGGGTGAAGAGATGCAGCGGGATCACCTAGCCCGGGGAGGAGGGGCCCGAGGGCTGGACCTCAGGCTCTGGTTGGTCAGTCGCCATGTCCGTCACGCGCATGTGGGCGGTGATGTTTCCTGCTCCCGCCCCTCCATCCCCGGACCGGAGAGGCTGTTGATTGGTCAACAGAGGAGAGAGTCAATGACGCAGGACGTGGCGGGAGGGGAGAGCGGGGGGGGGGGGGGAGGAGGACGGGGAGGGGGGGAGACCTCTGAGTGGTCGGAGGGAGTGAGTCAGTGCAACGGCGGAGTCCCGGGAGAGGAGGGGGGGGGGGTGAGGGGAGATGGAGGGGGGGAAGCGAGGGGGGGGGATGGAGGACCATCGAGGCGGGGAGTGAGGGAGAGCCGGGATGAGGAGAGGAGAGGAGGGAGTGGGGAGTGAGGAGAGGGAGGGGGGGAGAGAGGAGGGGGAGAGGAGGGGAGAGGAGGGAAGGGGGGGGAGGGGACCGGGGCCGGAGGGGGGGGAGAGGAAGTGGGGAGAGGCGAGGGAGGGGGGGCCGAGTGAGGGGGGAGGAGGAGGGGAGAGGAGGGGGGGGGACAGGGGAGGGCGGAGGGGGAGAGGAGGGGAGTGAGGGAGATGAGGGGGGGGGGGAGAGGAGGAGGGGAGGAGGAGAGGGAAGAGAGGAGGGGAGAGGGGGGAGGAGGGAGAGGGAAGGAGAGAGGAGGGGGGAGTGAGGAGGGAGGACGGGAGGGGGAGAGAGGAGGGGGGAGTGAGGGGAGAGGAGGGGGGAGTGAGGGGAGAGAGGGAGGAGGGGAGAGGGAGGGGGGGGGGGAGGAGGGGGGGAGAGGAGAGGGGAGGGAGGAGAGGAGGGGAGGAGGGGGAGGAGGAGGGGAGGGGGAGAGGGGGGGAGGGAGGGGAGAGGAGAGGGAGGAGGGGAGAGAGGGGGGAGTGAGGAGAGAGGAGGGGGGAGGGAGGGGAGAGAGGGAGGGGGGGAGTGAGGGAGAGGAGGGGGGGGAGGGAGGGGAGAGAGGGAGGGGGGGGGGAGTGAGGGGGTAGAGGAGGGGAGGGGAGAGGAGGGGGGGGAGGGGAGAGGAGGGGAGGAGGGAGGAGGAGGGGAGGGAGGGGAGAGGAGAGGAGGGGGGAGGGAGTGGAGGAGAGGAGGGGGGGAGAGGGGAGAGGGGGGAGGAGGAGAGGAGGGGGGGGGGGTGAGGGGAGAGGAGGGGGGTGAGGGGAGAGGAGGGGGGAGAGGGGGAGGGGGGGGAGTGAGGGGAGAGGAGGGGGGAGGGGGAAGAGTGAGGGGGGGAGTGGAGAGAGGAGGGAGGGGAGTGAGGGAGAGAGAGGGGGGAGGAGGAGGGAGGGAGAGGGGAGGGGGGGGAGAGGGGAGGGGGGAGGGGGAGGGGACAAGGGAGAGGAGGGGGGAGTGAGGGGGGAGGAGGGGAGGAGGGGGGGAGAAGGAGGGGGAGAGGGGAGAGGGAGAGACGGGAGGGGCAGGAGAGGGGTGACATCTAAGCGGGGAGGAGGAGGGGAAGGCTGCACATCGACGAGGGCTCGACGGGAGAGGAAGGGAGGGAGTGGTGCACACAGGAGAGGGGATGACGGAGAGGAAGGGAGGGGAGACAGAGGGAGGGGGGAGGGTACAGGGGAGGGGGCAAGCGAGGGTAAAACCCGGCTGGAGCAGCGAGACTCCCGGCCAGAAGTGCAGAGAGGACGGAGGCTCCAGTCACTGACAGGGTAAAGTGCCAGAGATGTATGTGGCATGGCTTGGACACTAAGTCCAAGTTGCCCAGAGGAGTTTTCAGAGACGTGGTGGTGAAATAATACATCTATATGCAATAATATATCTGTATAATATAATATAAAATAATCTATCTATGTGCAATGATGCATTATGTGCAATATTTTGTGAGGAGACTTACTGTCTGAGTGCAAAATATTAAAGGACATTCTACACAATATCTGGGCGACTGCTTCAGAAATCTACTATAATTTACAGCGTGGTCTTTAAAGAAAATTGTTAAGGGATTCCTGGGCTAGTTTGAGGGTTTAAATGCAGGGGTTGCGTGGGATAGATAGCTTTTAGAGGAATATTTGAAAATCAGAATTGTTTTGAACACAGATTTGAGGAATTATGCAAAAGCAGAAAAATAAAAAGTTTTGGCAGAGATTGGCTGCAAAACAAAATTATTGGGAATCTGATTGATTTTAGAACATGGCAGTTGTAATAGGAAATAATTAGTGTGAAAGTATTTAAGAATTAATTGTGTGTGAGTTGTGAAATTTGATCCAAGGAGTTTATTACTGCACAAGCTTGAATCTGACAGCACAGGCGACGCTTGAAGCTGGGGGTATTTTTTTCCGGGAGAGATTGTGTCTGAAGATGGGTCTCGACCTGAAACGTCGCCCATTCCTTCTCTCTAGAGACGTTGCCCGTCCCGCTGAGTTGCACCAGCTTTTTGTGTCTATCTCCTGTGTGTTTGTTAAATCCGCCTTCAATAAAAAAAAAATGGAGTAACTCAACGGGACAGGCAGCAGCATCTCGGGCAAGAAGGAATAGGTGAATATTTCGGGTCGAGACCCTTCTTCATTCAGTAATGCAGTTTTTTAAAAAATTAGACATTGGGTAAACATGCAGGTCTTGGACGCGTGGGAGGTAGAGAGTCACAAATAAAAAGCTCTCCCTCGCGTTTGCTTGAAAGTTTATTACTTGTAAGCGATTGTTTAACGTGCCTCTCTATTCCATTCGCAGCGTCAACTTGTCGACGTCCGACTGTTTGCCCTCGCTATTATTAATTTGGAACTTTTTTCTTCCCCCTGCCACGTGTTGAAGATATGGCACACTTCCTTGATGGGACGGGACTCGGGGAATGACGTTGAAATCTAGCGGGACTGCAGCTCTACCGACCACATCTGCAGGGCAAGAGGCTGGAAAGGATCTTTATCACACACCCAACGTCTTCTAGTTCAATTTGCCAGCCGTGAAACTACTGAGACCGAAATATTGGGAAGGGGGTGAGAGAGGCTTTTTTGTTGAAACAGACTTGAGGA
The DNA here is from genome assembly GCF_028641065.1 of Leucoraja erinaceus. Classification (NCBI taxonomy): domain Eukaryota; kingdom Metazoa; phylum Chordata; class Chondrichthyes; order Rajiformes; family Rajidae; genus Leucoraja; species Leucoraja erinaceus. Next base: position 30,334,697 of record NC_073400.1, on the reverse strand, counting down.
AATTAAACATTATGATGTCCCGAAGATTGTGAAAACATCATGTCTACTTCCACAGAACAGAAAGAGGTCGGCTCGGTCTACCAGGTCAATGGAAATGCCTATCCCATTGATGCAAACTCTGATGACTTTACCGTTTCCATAACCCCAAGCTCATCCAAGGAGCTGGTGGAGAGAGAAGGTTCAGACTATCTAACGGAGGAGAGGGGGCAGCTTGAGAGGACGGAGGTTGTGGTGAGGGACTCCCGGGCCAACGCCAAGGGTTTGAGGGAAGAAGACGCCCTTCTGGAGAATGGCAGTCAAAGTATCGACAGCGATGACATTAGCAGCAACCCCAGTCGTGCTGCAGATTCCCTCAAAGAGACCTCTTTCTCCATAGGACTACAGGTTGTCTTCCCATTCCTGCTGGCAGGCTTTGGAACAGTGGCTGCTGGCATGGTCTTGGATATAGTGCAGGTAAGGGTGTTCAGTTTATTGTCATGTGTGCAGTGAAAGGTTTTTTATTGTTGCGTGCTATCCAGTCAGCGGAAAAACTATATATGATTACATTTAAGCTGTCAGTAGCGTACAGATGCAGGATAGAGGGAAGTATGATTAATACAAGATAAAATCCAATGAAGTGCCATTAAAGATAGTCCGAGGGTCTCCAATGAGGTAGAGAGTAGGTCAGGACCGCTCTCTAGTTCGTGATATAGTGCAGGTAAGAGAGTTCAGTTTATTGTCACGTGTACCGAGGTACAGTGAAAAGCTTTTTTTGTTGCATGCTATCCAAACAGCCGAACATGATGATTACAATTGAGCCATCCACAGAATACAGATACAGGATAAAGGGAATTGCATTTAGTGCAAGATAACGTCTGATTAAAGATAGTCCGAGGGTCTCCAATGAGGTGGATGGGAGGTCAGGACTGCGCTCTAGTTGGTGATAGGACGGTTCAGTTGCCTGATAACAGTTGGGAAAAGAAACTGTCCCGAGGTGTGTGTTTCACGGTTCTGTACTTGATGTGAGAGGGGAAGTGTCTGGTGTGAGACTCGTCCTTGATTATGCTGGTGATCTTACTGAGGCAGCGTGAAGTGTAGATGGAGTCAATGGAAGGAAGGAAGGTTGGTTTGCGTGATGGTCTGGGCTGTGTCCACAATTCTCTGCAATTTCTTGCGGTCTTGGATGGAGCTGTTTCCAAACCGTGCTGTGATGCATCCCGATAAAATTATTTTTACGCCGCATCTCAGGAAGTTGGTGAGAGATGTTGGGGACATGCTGAACTGCCTCGGACTTCAAAGGAAGACGAGGCGTTGGTGTGCTTTCTTGGGCCATTGCTGAGAGTCATCGACCTAAGCGTTTGGCACCCCCAAAGCCAAAAGTTGTGGGTAGGACATGGAAATACTCCCTCAGGGTTCTCCCCACTACTCTGTGTAACATCCTCCACTACGAACTTCCAGAGGCCTTGGCATTGTCTGATGTTTTGGCAGCTGATACACACGCCCCAGCATTGTGCATTCAGAGCATCACAGCAGCTGATTTTTATGCCCTCAGGAAGATCCTGTGATTGTTCCTGTTTTATGGGGGATGTTAAGATTTATTATTGTCACATGTACCGAGGTACAAGGATAAGCTTTGTTTTGCATGCTGTCCAAACAAATTGGATAACACTAGAATTAAATACAATCAAGTCAATCTCAAGCACAATAGATAGAGCAAAGGGGAAGATACAGAGTGCAGTTATATAGTCCTCTGGAGTGAAGGAATGGCCGACGTTCTGGTCAAGCCCAGAAACGTTGCCTATTCCTTCTCTCTGGAGACGCTGCCTCACCCGCTGAGTTACTCCAGCATTTTGTGTCTCCCTTCAATTTAAACCAGCATCTGCTGTTCTTTCTTACGCAGAATGTAGTCCTCCGCATTGTAGCGCATCAGTTCCAGAGACAAAGTCCAATGTCCGCAATGGGGTAGAGATCAATCAGTCAGCACCCTAGGTTATAGAAGGGCCGTTCAGATGCCTGATAACAGGTGTTCATGAGGCTGGTGGTGCGCGCTTTCAAGCTTCTGTACCTTCTGTCAGACAGGAACCGGGGGAAGAAGGAATGACCGGGTGCTTTCCCGAGGTAGAGTGAAGTGTAGATGGAGTCAATGGTGAGGAGTCTGGTCTGTGTGATGGACTGGGCTACATCCACAACTCTCTGCAATTTCTTGCGGTCTTGGGCAGAGTTGTTCCCAAACCAAGCTGTGACGCAGCCCAGCATTATGCTTTCCATGGTGCGTCTGTAGAAGTTTGTAAGAGTCACTGGTTCTGTGCTGAGTTTCTGCAGGGAGTCGAGCTGTCGGTGTGACTTCCTGGATGTGGTCGGTCCATGACAGGTTGTTGGTTAAGCTTCGAACTCAATCTAACTAAAATGGAAATTAGTCAGAAGCATATGGCATTGCATAAAACTGGCTCCAGATTTATGTGCATTATATATAATCGCATTTGAAAAGAGAGAAAGCTCTGATTTGTAACTTTCCTGATGGATTAATACAAAATCTTAGTGCAGATTTTGTGTCTACATTTTACACAATGAGGAAAAAGTGGAACGGCATGGAAATAAGTAGGAAGGAACTGCAGGTGCTGGTTTATATTAAAGATAGACAAGTGCTGGAGTAACTCAGTGGGTCAGGCAGCATCTCTGGAGAATAGGAATAGCTGATATTTAGGGCGGCACGGTGGCATAGCGGTGAGAGCTACTGCCTTGCAGCGCCAGAGACCCGGTCTCGATCCTGACTACGGGCGCTGTCTGTACGAAGTTTGTACGTTCTCCCCATGACCGCGTGGGTTTTCTCCGAGATCTTCGGTTTCTTCCCACACTCCAAATGTGTGCAGATTTGTAAGTGAATTGGCTTAGTATAAATGTAAGTTGTCCCCAGTGTGTGTAGGATAGTGTTAATGTACAGGGATCGCTGGTCGGCGCAAACTCTGGACCTAAGGGCCAGTTTCCGCGCTGTATCTCTAAACTAAACTAAACCCTTCCTCAGGCTGAAAGATAGAGATGGACCCTACTTTGCCTTTCAGTCTGAAGATGGATTCTGACCTGAAATGTCACCAATTCCATCTCTGCGGAAGATTTACAAGGATGTTGCCAGGATCCGAGGGGCTGAGTTATAGGGAGAGGTTGAGCAGGCTGGGACTCTATTCCTTGGAGCGCAGGTGGATGAGGGGCGATCTTATAGCGGTGTACAAAATCATGAGAGGAATAGATCGGGTCTTGCCCAGAGTAGGGGGAATCGAGGACCAGAGGACATAGGTTTACGGTGAGGGGGGAAAAGATTTTATAGGAATCTGAGGGGTAACATTTTCACACATAGGGTGGCGAGTGTATAGAATGGGCTGCTGGAGGATGTAGTTGAGGAAGGAACTATCGCAATTAAGAAGCAATTAGACAGGACATGTTTGGAGGGATATGGGCCAAACGCAGGCAAGTGGGACTAGTGTAGATGGGACATGTTGGGCAAGTTGAACCGAAGGGACTGTTTCCACACTATGACTCAGTTTCCACACTATGTCTCTAATTCCTTTTCTCCAGAGATGATGCCTGACCCGCGGTGTTGCCCTTTAGGCAGTGAATTAGTCCATTTGGAATTAGCAGTGCCGAAGCTCCCCATCTCACTCACTGTGCAAGCTCTCACCAAGGTTTTCCATTCAATAAAAATGTCCTGCCCCTCACCTTTGTGCTATATATTTTTTCCATTTGCATCTTTATCCGATTCCTGTCTTCCACGTGGCTGGCATTATATGTAGGACAGGAACCATGCTCTTACATTAGCGGGTTTAAACCAGGCAGCCCTTGCAGGGATAACATATTTTGCTGTTATAAGCTGCCTCATGTTTGTAAATGGGGCATTGTGTATTAATGTGTTCCATGGGACTCCAACAAAGTTCCAATAAAACCTGCTTTCTTCAGGGTTTGTTATTCTTTGGGCAAAGTCATTGCAGCATGCAGGAATGCATCTGTAGTTCCCTCCAAAAGACAGACACACACACAAAGCTGGCATAACTCAGCGGGTCAGGCAGCATCTCTGGAGAAAGGGAATAGGTGGCGTTTTGGGTTGAGACCCTTCTTCCTCCTCCACCTGGCTTCACAATCAGCAACTCTTCAAAACTGTCTCACACTCATCTCTGGCCTTTGTTCCACCCTTCTGCCTCCTCACCTGCCACGCTTTTTCCTGCCTCAATAGACAATATGTGCAGGAGTAGGCCATTCGGCCCTTTGAGCCACCACCGCCGTTCACTGTGAACATGGCTGATCATCTGCAATCAGTACCCCATTCCTGCCTTCTCCCCATATCCCTTAACTCCGCTATCTTTAAGAGCTCCATCTAACTCTCTCTTGAAAGCATCTCCCCCTTTTCAGCTTTTTTTTTCTCAATCCCATTACAATAAGTCTGAAGAAGAGTCTCGACCCAAAACATCTTCTATCCATTTTCTCCGACGATGTTACCTGACCCGCTGAGTTACTCCAGCACTTAACTCAATGCTGTTAAGTGGATTGAAGGGATGCAAGGGTTACTTGAAGTTAGAGAAATCAATATTCATACAGCTGGGTTGTAAGCTGCCCAAACAAAATATGAAGTGCTGCTCCTCCAATTTGCATTTGGGGTGGGTAGTGTATATGTGTATATATAGAAGACAGTGGGGAAATATATATATATATATGGCTCACTGATTTCCCTTGCATTCCTCATATGCACTTTGCTCTCGGGCAGCTGAGGAACGGAACAACTGTGCGTGGGTTAGTCCACTGTTGCAACGCCACGTGTGGGTTTTAAAGCCTAGAATTGTGTGTTTAAAGATATGTAGAGTTTACTACGGCACTCAGGAAAGCACAAAGTGCTGAGGTAACTCAGCGAGTCAGGCAGCATCAGTGGAATGGAATGGAATACTTTGTGTCTAGGTACAGTCACATTCTTTGTTTGCATACCTAATGTATACAAATAGCAGCTACCTGCGGCGCTGACAAAGTTACAAAGCACGCCAGCTCCTCCTTTTGTTCTTTCCTCCCCCACCCCTCCCCAGCGGTTCGCCCACACTGGGTCTCCATTGTCCTTTGTTCTCCCACCCTCCCCAATTGTCCATTGTTCTCCTCCGACTTCCTTCACGGGGGGCACCCCATTCCGGGTCCTCCATTGTTCTTCCCCACTTCCCCTCCATTGTTCTTTCCCGCTTGTTGGTCTTCCACGCTCTCGTCGACCCGCGAGGCTTCACCACTGCCGCCGCCGAGATCTCATCGCTGTCCCATTCACGCCTCTGTGGTGCCGACCCGGGCCCCAGCAGTGGGCTCAGTCGGCCGCTCAGCCGACCCAGACTCCAATCCGCGAGGCCTGGCTCTTCTGTCCGACTCGTGAGGCCCGGGCCCAAGCTTCTGCGCCATGATCCGGGAGGCATTGAGACAGCGGCGCCTCGATAAAGGCCTCCGGCCGCGTTCCCCGTCCACAGCCGCAGCCCGTCGGGAAGCCAGGCATTGTTTCAAGTCAGGACCCATTTTCAGACTGATTTTAGTTGGAGGGGGGTGGGGGGAATTGAGCTGGGCCTGGTTCCAGACTGTATCTCTAATCTAAAAAAAGCTAATAGAAAATCTGCTTGGTCACCAGGCTGAGATTTGAACCCACAAATTTCTTGCACACAAAAATGCTGGAGTAACTCAGGCAGCATCTCTGGAGAAAAGGAATAGATAATGTTTCGGGTCGAGACCACTTCTTCAGCCTGAGAGTCAGAGAGCCCCTCACTCTCAGTCTGAATGAGGGTCTCGACCCGAAACGTCACCCATTCCTTCTCTCTAGAGATGTTGCCTGTCCTGCTGTTACTCCAGCCTCGTGTGTCTATCTTTGGTGTAAAGCAGCTTCTGCAGTTCTTCCCTACCCTTTCTTACACAGATCAGTGGGGGGAGGAAAGGGAGAGTATGCGGGGAAACAAATTCCTGCTCTCTCATCATGAATTGCAAGCAACCACGTGAAAGTTATGTACTTCAGATAGACCCTTTGAACAGGATCCAAACTATTTGCACCTCCAGCTCCAATTTTAACTAGCTTTACAGGAAAAGCTTGTCAAACAAGATGGACTGAATATTATAGTAAAACATAATTATTTCTCTTCAATTTGTGTCTAAAGCTTAAAAAAAAACCACATTCCATAGTTTGCTGTCCCAGTGGCTATAAACCCCCTTGGCGAGTAGTGTAGGGATGAAGTTACAAAATGGAGGCAAACTATTTAGTATGTTGTTCATGGTGATGTTGACCTTCAATGAGCACTTTGACTTGTTTTGTAAGCCAGCATCTGCAGTTCCGTGTTTCTCTATTTCCCTTCAACTGGAGCAACCTTTAGCCATCTTATCTACCAGTGCACGTGGACCCTGCTGCATCAGCACCACACGAACATGAATAAACACTCTGGAGTGGAGAAGGATGAGAGGGGACCTTATTGAAACATATAGGATTATTAAGGGTTTGGACACGCTAGAGGCAGGAAACGTGCTCCCGATGTTGGGAAAGTCCAGAACTGGGGCCACACAGTTTAAGAATAAGGGGCATGCCATTTAGAACGGAGACGAGGAAACACTTTTTCACACAGAGTTGTGAGTCTGTGGAATTCTCTGCCTCAGAGGGCGGTGGAGGCCGGTTCTCTGGATACTTTCAAGAGAGAGCTCTTGAGGATAGCGGAGTCGGAGGATATGGGGAGAAGGCAGGAACATGCTACTGATTATGGATAATCAGCCATGATCACATTGAATGGCTGGCTCGAAGGGCCGAATGGCCTACTCCTGCACCTATTGTCTATCGTCTTCTCTCTTAATTTTATTTTTGTTGAATCCATTTATTTATAGGTAAGACATGAGCATTGCACGCACGCTGATATTTGTTGCTCATCTTTATGCAATACTTAAAACTGCTCTTTTCTTTGTCCCACCCATTCATAACCTTAAACTTGTCTTTCCACAATCTTTGTAGTTCCAATTATGCTTTTGTAATTGACAATAGGGGCTCCATTAATGTCAATTGTGTTCACCTGTGGGAAGCATTGTGGGGGGAAGTTTTTATTATGTTAAATTTCTTTATTATTGTTAGGTTGTTTTCTTTTTTATGTGCTGCATTAGCAATACACATTTCACTACACCAATTGGTGTATGTGACTAATAAAGAACCATTGAACCTTTAGAATGCTGGCCGGAATAGAGTGTATTACGTACAGGGAGAGGTTGGACTGATTTGGATTGTTTTCTCTGAACTGCCAGAGGTTGTGGGTGAGGCATCGATTGGGTAGACAGTCAGAACCTTCTCCACAGGAACAAAGAATCAAACATTAGAGGGCGTCGCTTTAAGGTGAGAGGGGCAAAGTTTAAAGGAGATGTGCGGGGAAGGTTTTTTTTTTTTTTACACAGAGTGTGGCGGGTGCCTGGAATGCCAAGGTGTGCCAAGGGTGGTGGTGGAGGCAGATATAATAAGAGGCTTTTAGATAGAAGATGCTCTTGCCATCATGTTTGGTATCGACAACACGGACTGAAGGGCCTGTTCCTGTGCCGTGAGTGTCAAGAAACAAGGAATTTGGACATGCACGTTGTTGTTACATTCTGAACATATCTCACTGCATTCAGAATTAATTAATTCGTTATTAAGTGTATTTATGTAAGCAAATCTATCGGATCAATTGAAAAAAAACCCACAAAAAGTTGGAGTAACTCAGCGGGTCAGGCAGCATCTCTGAAGAAAAGGAACAGGTGATGTTTTGGGTCGCAACCCTTCTTCAGACTGCCTTTAGAAGTTTCAATTGGAAAATCCCTGGGGAAGTCCAGTTGGATGCAACATCGCTTGTTGTGTTATTGCTTTAACAAAGAATGAACCTTGATCAGAAAGAACTCCATGCTCAATGAATAACTGGAATTTTATAAAGCCTATCTGAGCATACAATATTTGTCTCCATTCTTGCTAAAATTGGTAACTCCAAAAATACATGACTGTCTAGGTACAACCCTGATCTCAGCCTAAACGTGTAGTGAACCCTGACTAGTTTAGAGATAGTGTGGAAACAGGCCCTTTGTCCCACCGAGTTCACACCGGCCCGTACACTAGCACACCGGCCGGTACACAATCCCCGTACACTAGCACTATCCTACATACTAGGGATAATTTACAGAAGCCAATTAACCGACAAAACTGCACAGCTTTGGAATATGGATGGAAACCAGAGCACCCAGTGAAAACCCACGCGGTCACAGAGGGAATGTACAAACTCCGTTCAGACGGCACCCGTAGTCGGGATTGATCCCGGGTCTCTGGCGTTGTGAGGAAGCAGGTCGGCCGCTGTGCCACCATGCCGATGTTGTTCTGTTAATGTCCCTGTAAAACTGCAGCAAACACATACTATTGTTCTGTTCCCAATACATATGTTAATCACATATTTGACTAAAAAAGATTAGCTCAGTGGGACAGGCAGCATCTCTGGAGAGAAGGAATAGGTGACGTCTTGGGTCGAGACAGAAACATAAAAAATAGGTGCAGGAGTAGGCCATTCGGCCTTCAAGCCAGCACAGCCATTCAATATGATCATGGCCGATCATCCAGAATTAGTACTCTGTTCCAGCTTTCTCCCCATATCTCTTGATTCCGTTAGGCCTAAGAGCTATATCCAACTTTCTTGAATACATCCAGTGAATTGGCCTCCACTACCTTCTGAGGCAGAGAATTCCACAGATTCACAACTCTCTGGGTGAAAACATTTTCCTCATCTCAGTCCTAAAAGGCCTACCCCTTATTCTTAACCTGTGACCCCTGGTCTGAACTCCCCCAATATTAGGAACATTTTTTCTGCATCACGGGTGTTAAGACATATCTTAACACCCGTCTGAAGAAGGGTCTCGACCTGGAACATCACCCATTCCATCTCCAGAGATGCTGCATGTTCCACTGAGTGACTCCAGCATTTTGTGTCAATCTTCGGTGTAAAGCAGCATCTGCAGTTCCTTCCTGCACTTGACTCTCGAAGGTCTGCCTTCTTTTGCCATCTCTGACCTGCCTAAGGCCTTGTTGCCAAATGGGTCGTACTTGAGGGACCATGGATATGGTGAGACAGAGATTATTAAATTCAACCTGATGGAACTGTAGGAGCTGATGACGTAAATCAAAGTACCAGAAGCAGCCTGATGTACTTTGGAGTGTGGGAAGAAACCGTACTGGCAGATGTACTTTCACGAGACTGTAAACCAGTCAGCCATGAGCAGCGTTAATCTTTCTGTTGGAAATTCATCTTAGAGTCACAGTAGCACAGCGTTGGAGCTGCTGCATTACAGCGCCAGAGACCCGGGTTCGATTCTGACCACGGGTGCTGTCTGTACGGAGTTTGTACGTTCTTCTAGTGACCGCGTGGGTTTTCTCCAGATACTCCAGTTTCCTCCCACACTCCAAAGACGTACAGGTTTACAGGTTAATTGGCTTCGATAAAAATTGTAAATAGTGTACAGGGTGATCGCTGGTAAGGTCTAAAGTCTAAATCTGTGGACTAAATCCCCATTGAAAGCATGAAGTTTCCCAGGCTTCTCCAAGGTTTAATTTTTAAATCTCCCGGCAGATTGTACGTTGATTATCAGTGGTGTAAAATGCCAAATAGCAAATTTAATTTCCTGACCATCTGCACAGTTCCACTGTGTGATTAAGGCTATTTAATCTCCGCCCTCTGTTCCTTTGCTCCTCCGCCCAGTTCAGTTAAGTACTGCTGGGCAGCACAGCAGTTGTTGTTTTAACAATGTATCATGGAAAATTATCCAAGAGTTGAAGAAAAGGATCCACCCCATGTAAACTGCATGTTGGACAAGGGAAACACGAGGACTATCGATGCCGGAGGTAAACAAAAGTGCTGGAGAAACTCAGCAGGTGCAGCAGCATCTATGCAGCGAAGGAAATAGGCAACGTTTCGGCCCGAACCTCGATGCCGGAGCCTTGAGCAAACAAACAAACTCCATGAAGGCACGGCAATCACAGTGGACAGGCGACATTTCGGGTCGGGACCATTCTAAAGACTAATGCAGTAAAGGGGAGAAGGCTCGTAGAAAGTTTAGTTTAGAGATACAGCGTGGAAACGGGCCCTGCAGCCCACTAAGTCCGAGGCGCCCAGCGATCCCTGCACACTAACACTATCCTACACACTGGGGACCCTTTGGCAAAACTTGCCCACATTGGCCAACATGTCCCAGCTACACTAGTCCCACCTGCTTGCATTTGGCCCATATCCCTCCAAACCTGTCCTATCCAAGTACTTGTCTAACTGTTTCTTAAACGATAGGATAGTCCCAGCCTCAACTACCTCCTCTGGCAGCTTGTTCCATACACCCACCACCCTTTGTGTGGAAAAAGTTACCCCTCAAATTCCTATTAAATCTTTTCCCCTTCACCTTAAACGTATATCATCTGGTCCTCGATTCACCTACTCTGAGCAAGAGTCTCTACCCGATCTATTCCTCTCTTGGTTTTATCCACTTATGTTCTCCAGAGATGCTGCATGACCCACTGAGTTACGTCAGCAATGCAGTCCCACGTGTGTGCACCGATCACTTGCTGGTTGTTGCCCCACTGTTTCTGCCACTTTAACTCCCTTCAACCGTTCTCTGCTCTATTCTATCGGTCTGAAGAAGGGTCCCAACCGGAAACCTCCTCTGTTTAAGAAGAAACTGCAGATGCTGGAAAATCGAAGGTAGACAAAAATGCTGGAGAAACTCAGCGGGTGCAGCAGCATCTATGGAGTGAAGGAAATGGGCAACGTTTCGTCCCGAAACGTTGCCCATTTCCTTCGCTCCATAGATGCTACTGCACCCGCTGAGTTTCTCCAGCATTTTTGTCTACCTTCGGAAACCTCCCCTGTCCACTTCCCTCTGGGTTTTATTTCGGCTTTGCAGCGTCTGCGTTTTTTTTGTCGTTCTTGTTCGTGGTTTTGTGTGGTTTCTTTTCGAACCTTTCATTCCTGGCTCGCAGTCCGCAGCATGCGGTAAGTCTGGTGGCGGCCTGCCAAATCTCTCCGAATGTGCCGCACCATTGGCAGGGGAAGTCTGCCCAGGACTGACTCCTGTTCCAACAGCTGAGTGTGGACAGTTGCAGTGGGAACCACCCGCGTTAGTCGCGGTGATCCAAGCCGCGAGGGTGGGAAAAGTAGAATGTCATCCCCCCCCCCCTAGAAAGGTACTGTAGCAGAGTAAACTGGACTGGACTTTGTGCCTTCCCCCACAGTGGTTTCCACTGTGGGGGGATGTTTTGGTGTTGAATTTCTTCTTGAATGCTATGTTGTATTTTTGTTAGTGTGCTGCAAGGACATCTGAATTTCCCCTGAATAAGGGGATTAATAAAGTCTAATCTAATCTAATCTAAAGTGCAGCACGTAATATAGAACTAGTCTTGAGCATGTATAGTTGTCATATACACCAGCAACAGAACAAAAGTTTTCTTGCTGCAGCCTTGCAGGCTATAAACGCATAATAATAAATAGACAAAATGTGCCGGAAGGAACTGCACATGCTGGTTTAAATCGAAGATGGACACAAAATGCTGGAGTAACTCTGAAAGGCCTCGAACTATTTCCAAAATAAATTGTGGGATATTCAATGTGCACAATTTTATAAAAAAGCAAAACCTGTTGACACACTAAAGGGTAACTCAGCGGGACTGCAGCAGAAACAGAATCTCGAACCTCAACGTCACCCATTCCTTCTCTCCAGAAATGCTGTTTAAGAAGGAACTGCAGATGCTGGAAAATCGAAGGTACACAAAAATGCTGGAGAAACTCTGCGGGTGCAGCAGCACCTATGGAGCGAAGGAAATAGGCAACGTTTCGGGCTGAAACCCGAAGGGTTTCGGCCTGAAACGTTGCCTATTTCCTCCAGAAATGCTGCCTGTCCCACTGATTACTCCAGCATTTTGTGTCTTCCAATAGTAATTAGAGGTGCTTTACAGTGGTGCTTGACAGCACCGGTGACCCGGGTTCGATCCCAACTACAGTGGCAGTCTGAATGGAGCCAATAACCTACAAACCTGTGTGTTTAAGAAGGAACTGCAGATGCTGGAAAATCGAAGGTAGACAAAAATGCTGGACATTTGAGTGCCGGATGGAAGTTAGTGGTTAAATGGATGAAGTCAGTGAGTTGTGTGCGGGTGCAGGTGGCAGCACCAATGCAGTCGTCGATGTAGCGGAGGTAGAGTTTGGCGATAGGGCCACGGTTTGCCTCGAACAAGGATTGTTCGACGTACCCTACAAAGAGGCAAGCATAGCTAGGGCCCATGCACGTGCCCGTAGCTACGCCTTGTATTTGGAGGATATGGGAGGAGTCAAACGAAAAGTTATTAAGGGTAAGACCCTTAATAACTTTATAAATGGGTAAGAAACCTGTATGTCTTTGGAGTGTGGGAGGAAACCGGAGCACCCAGGGAAAACCCACGTGGCCACAGGGAGAACGTACAAACATGCAGCACCTATAGATAGTCAGGGTCGAGCCCGGGTCTCTGGCCCTGCAAGGCATCAACTCTACTGCTGCGGTGCTGTGCTGCCCTCTAATTCTCAGGAGCATGGCAGTGCCCAAAGCTGTGAGCTCAATGGATTGGACTATGACTAACGGCAAGACCCATAAACAGCATTGATGTACAGAGAAATCTTGTGGACCAAGTCCATAACTCACTGATAGTAGCAACACTGCGTTGATGTACAGAAGGATCTTTGGGTACTTTCCTATCCAAATGTCTTTTAAATGTTGTTATAGTACCCGCCTCAACTACCTCCTCTGGCAGCTTGTTCCATACACTCACCACACTCTGAGTGGGAGGAAAATAAAAATGTCCCTTGGATTCCTATTAAATCTTTCCCCTCTCACCTTAAACCAATGGTTTAACCCTCTGGTTCTTGATTTCCTTATTATGGGTAAATGATTCTGTGCATCTACCATATCTGTTCCCCTTGTTATCTTAAACGCCTCTATAAGATCACCCCTCATTCTCCTGCCCTCGGAATAAAGTCTAAGCCTGCCCCACCCAGACATAATGGAAGAGTTATGAAGGACGTTATAGGAATGTTGGTCTCTGCGTTTCCTCCCTGGCGTCTAATGGTTGCTTTGTTCGGGCATTGCCCAACGTGGCTGGGTGTGCTGTATAGTGTGGCACATACATACCTGGTGCACTGAATCATAATTGATTTGTTTTTCCTGTTTTGGAAATGCTTAGGGTGGCACGGTGGCGCAGCGGCCTCAACGCCAGAGGCCCGGGTTTGATCCTGACTACGGGTGCTTGTCTGTACGGAGTTTGTACGTTCTCCCTATGATCGTGTGGGTTGTCCCCGGGTGCTCCGGTTTCTTCTCACACTCCCAAAGACATACAGGTTTGGCTTGGAATAAATGTAAAATTGTCCATATTGTGTCGGGCAGTGCTGGTGTTTGGGGCGATCGCTGGCTGGCACGGACTCTGTGGGCCGAAGGGCCTGTTTCCACACTGTATTCCTAAGCTAAGCTGAATGGAAGCCTAAAACTAGGTGAAGAAATTCATGTGACAGAGCCAGCTTTCGATCTGATTTTATCTTCCTGAGCTTAACATTCAACGGTCTGACCAGGACAACAAGAGTATCAGGTGCTTAGGAACACTTTTGTTTGTCCACCCATCTGCCCATCAAATCCCCCCTTACTTGTATCCACTTATCACTCAGTCTGAAGAAGGGTCCTGACCCAAAACGTTGCCTTCCATGTCCTCCAGAGGCACTTCCTGACCCGTTGAATTACTCCAGTACATTGTGTCCTTTTGTTTTGTAAACCAGCATCTGCAGTTCTTTGTATTTATGTATAGTATTAATGTAGAAAAACAATCAAACTAAACTCAAGTACAATAGGTAGAGCAAAGGGGAAGATGCAGTGCAGAATATAGATTAGTGTAGAGATACAGTATGGAAACGGGCCCTTCAGCCCCTCGAGACCGTGCTGACCACCTATCACCCAGGCACTGATTCCATTCTACACACTAGGAACAATTTACAGGAGCCATTTAACTTGCACGCCTTAGGGATGTCGGAGGAAACTGGCGCACCCAGAGGAAATCCACACAGTCGCAAGGAGAATGGGCAAATTGCATAGTCAGCACCTGCTGTCAGGATTGTAGCTGGGTCTCTGGCGCTGTGATAGTTCTCAGCATTGTAGCGCAACAGTTCCCTAGACAAAAGCCCAATGTCCAGGTGAATCGGACAGCACCCTGGCTTATGGAAGGACCATTCGCCAGCCTGATAACAGAGGGGAAGTAGCTGTTCCGGAATTTTGTGGTGTGCGCTTTCAAGCTTCTGTACCTTCTGCCGGGTGGGAGCGGGGAGAGGAAGGAGTGAGCGGGGTGGACTGCTCCATGTCCACCAAGATCCATTCCCTGCACTGAGGTGGGAGTTGGTGAAACTGGGTTTTGAGCTGAATGGGCTTCCCTTGCTCAGATGAGACCTCGGATTGCAGGTTGCGTGACAGTATCAAGCGGTTCACTTTGTGTAACAGCAGTTACTGGTGGCCCTTTGTTCCTTTATGTCGATATCAATTGTAGGTGACGTTAAGTGGAGTAGGCTGTCAGCGGCAGTCCTTGCGTGATATGTACATGGAGGAGAAACTCTGAAGCTCGGGGTATATTATATTTCATCTTTCCTTGATTGCCACTCGACCCATTGAGCCACGACTAGCCCTTGGAACAATCCCATCTTATTTTATACCGAAGATAGACACAAAATGCTGGAGGATCGTGTTTTATTCTTGTTTAATGCCCAGTTTCCTCCCATATCCCAAAGACGTGTGGGTTTGGAGATTAATTGGCCAATAAATTGCTCTCAAGGGGTTGCGAGTGGGAATGTGGGATAACATAGAAGTAGTCTGAACGGGTGATCGATGGTCGGCGTGGATCAATGGGCTGAATCTTTCAAACGTTCAGAAGTTATGGGGTCAAGAACCAGAGGGCACAGGTTTCGGGTGATGGGGAAAGACGGTTTAAGGAGGTCACAGTTATGATTTTTGACACGAAGATTGGTGGTTCTTTGGTTCGAACTGCTAGAGGAGGTGGTGACTTACTTAGTAACTGCCTATTCTGCCTCCTGGCATGTAGGGCAGCAACGAAGATCCTCCACTCAGTAGTGTTAATTCCTTCAGTTGCTGTTTCCGTAACAGATTTGTTTTACGAGACAGGGTTGTTGGCCCTGTGCTCAACCCCCAACCTGGAGGACCAGTGGATCACTCTTTGTCTCACCTTTACCCTTCGACCTGTCCAGCATGGGAGATCCTAACAGGAGACGAATCTCCTGCTGGCGTAGCTCTAGGGGTCACTGAGACGCACGAGCTCCCCGACCACGACAAGGTTGCAATCCAACAGGGAGTGAGGAGGTGGTGAAGAAAGATACAATCACAAATTCAAAAAACAAATCATTGGGACAGCTTCTGGGATGGGAAAGGACGGGAGGGAAAGGCACAATATGTTGCAGTAACTCAGCAGGTCAGGCAGCATCCCTGGAGAACATAGACGGGTGACATTTCAAGTTGGGACCCTACAATCTATCGGAAGAAGGACCCGACCTGAAATGTCACCTGTCCATGTTCTCCAGAGGTGCTGCCTGACCTGCTGAGTTACTCCAGCCATTTTGTGTCTTTCTTTGGTAAACCAGCATCTGCAGTTCCTCATTGCTACTGAATGAAAACTGGCACGTGGTCTCCTGTATTCCCCTGCCTGGAGTCCACCACTAGTTCCTTGAGTTAGTTGACGTTGAGTGAGAGATTGGCATTGGGGAACCACTCAACCAATTGGTTGTCGGTGGAACTCCAAACAACATACGTTTTTAGAGATTTGGTGCGGAAACAGGCCCTTCGGCCCCTCGAGTCCGCGCCCACCAGCGATCCCCGTACACTAACATGATCCTACACCCCGGGGACAATTTCCTATTTTTACCAAGCCAATTTGCCTACCAACCTGGATGTCTTTGGAGTGTGGGAGGAAACTGGAGCACCCGGAGAAAACCCACGCTGGACAGTAGGTGACAACTCCTTGAGGCTTTTGATGGTGGGGAGGGCTGTGCCCGTGATGGAACAGGCTGAATCCACCACTCCCTGCAGCCTTCCCTACTAACGCACAACCCTGCCGCTGCAAACACTGGCGTTCGATTTCCTCGGATGTCTTTGGTTCGTTGCCAGCAGAATGAAATAAGATGCACAAGGCTGACTTGGGTAGATCTTTCTAAACAGCTGTCGGAGTAATTGAGTTTGAGATTATTACTCTTTAAATAGGACGGCTATCCCCGCAAGTCATGTTTTCCACTGCACAGAAACAAGCTTAGTTTAGTTTAGAGATACAGCGTGGAAACGTTGTCCGTGCCGATCGACGATCACTGTACCCTGTCCTTCTACACACTCGGGGCAAATTACAGAAGCCAATTAACGTACAAACCTGCAGGTCTTTGGAGTGTGGGAGGAAACCAGAGCACCCAGAGGAAACCCATGTGGTCACAGGGAGAACATACAAACTCCCTACTGGCAGCACCCATAGTCAGGATGGAACCTGGGTCTCTGGCAAATTGAGGCAGTAACTCTACCGCTGCGCCACCCTAAGCTTTGTATCTGCACCTCAACAAGAGAACCAAGAGGGACACGGGGGAGTGCTGGCAGCCATGTGCGGCTGCAGGCCTGCTTCGCCGCTGCGAAAACATCCGATCAGCACATGCTGTTCCTTCACACACAATTCATCTGTTCCACTGCGAAATCTCCTCACCAGTCTGAAGAAGGGTCTCGACCCGAAACGTAGCTTATTCCTTCTTTCCAGAGATGCTGCCTGACCCGCTGAGTTACTCCAGCATTCTGTGTCTACCTTCGGTGTAAACCAGCATCTGCAGTTCCTTCCTACACATACCAAGTGATGTTTTTGCCCAGTGGAGGCTTCTTCTTCTTGCACAGCCTAAAGTTGTTGGACAACTTGTTCTATTTGATCTTCCTTTTGTGCATGTCGAGTTGATTGCATTAGTCGAAAGAGGGCGGACCACGTGAAGGTCGCAATCTTCCACCCCGCCCAGTGGAGGCCAAATCACTGGATGGATTTAAGAGGGAGTTAGATGGAGCTCTAGGGGCTAGTGGAGTCAAGGGGTATGAGGAGAAGGCAGGCACTGGTTTGTTGATTGGGGACGATCAGCCACGATCACAATGAATGCTGGTGCTGGCTCGAAGGGCCAAATGGCCTCCTCCTGCACCTACGTTCTAAGTTTCAATGTTTCTAAGTAGAATCCATTCTCAGAAGGTTATTAAAAAGCACCGTCTGTCTCTTGTGGCTCTTGTGGATCGTACTTTAAATGGACCGTGAGGTGCTACCTGCGTTTCGTGTATAATAATTAATCTTAAGACTGAAGGGAGACAAAAATGCTGGAGAAACTCAGCGGGTGAGGCAGCATCTATGGAGCCAAGGAATAGGTGACGTTTCGGGTGACCCGAAACGTCACCTATTCCTTGGCTCCATAGATGCTGCCTCACCCGCTGAGTTTCTCCAGCATTTTTGTCTACCTTCGCTTTTTCCAGCATCTACAGTTCCTTCTTGAACAATCCTAAAACCGAAGAACTGTCGATGCTGAGGAATTACCCATCGCGTCAAGTCCAAAGTTTATTCGTCACATACACGTACGAGATGTGCAGTGAAATGAAAAGTGGCAATGCTCGCTGGCTTTGTGCAAAAAACAATCAAA
The DNA here is from genome assembly GCF_028641065.1 of Leucoraja erinaceus. Classification (NCBI taxonomy): domain Eukaryota; kingdom Metazoa; phylum Chordata; class Chondrichthyes; order Rajiformes; family Rajidae; genus Leucoraja; species Leucoraja erinaceus. Next base: position 30,316,992 of record NC_073400.1, on the reverse strand, counting down.
CAAACTACAAACAGAATGGAACAGAATCACGTATTCTTTTGCATGTTAAATATTGTGGGCGGAAGGAAAAAGGGGGAAAAAAACAGCAGTTTAAAAAATAAAAAAACTGTAGAACGTGATGTCTCTGTGCCAGTAATGAACTACAACCCTCTCTTTTCCCTTACAGCACTGGAGTGTATTTAAAGAGGTGACTGAGGTTTTCATTCTCGTCCCAGCTCTGCTCGGTCTCAAGGGTAACTTGGAAATGACCCTGGCTTCCAGACTCTCCACCGCGGTGAGTAGCCTAACCTTATGCAACTTCGTTTTTAATTTAGTTTACAGATACAGCACGGAAACAAGCGCTTCGGACCACCAAGTCTGCACCAACCAGCGATCCCCGCATACCATCACTGTCTTACTCGCACCAGGAACAGTTTACTATTTTTACCGGAAGCCAATTAACCTACAAACCTGGAGTGTGGGAGGAAGCTGGAGATCGTGGAGAAAATCCATGCAGGTCACGGGGAAAACGAACAAACTATGTACAGAGAAGCGCCCGTAGTCAGGAGCAAACCCGGGTCTCTGGCACTGCAGGATAGCAACTCGACCGCTGTGCAACCTTCTTGTTCATCTTCACCTTAGTGTATTTATGCAAGGGTGGTGGTGGGGTTACTCAGTAGGTCAGGCAGCATCTCTGGGGGGAAAAAGGATGGGTGACGTTTCGGGTCAGTCTGAAGAAGGATCCTGAACTGAAACACCATCTATTCCTTTACTCCAGAGAGACCTGCTGAATTAATTTAGCAATTTGTGTCTATCTTTGCGATTACAATTAGAGGGTCTTCGCTATACGGAGAACTGGTCAAACTTGATTGTTTTCTCTGGATCACCAGAGGTCGAGGGGAGACATGATACAAGTATGTAAAATGATGAGGGGCATAGATAGGGTCGACACAGAACCTTTTTCCACAGGGTGGAAGTGTCAAAGAATTTCACGGGCAGGCACGGTGGTGCAGCGGTAGAGTTGCTGCCTTACAGCGAATGCAGCGCCGGAGACCAGGGTTCGATCCCAACGGAGTTTGTATATTCTCCCCGTGACCTGCGTGGGTTTTCTCCAAGATCTTCGGTTTCCTCCCACATTCCCAAAAATGTAGCTTAATGTAGGTTAATTGGCTTGGTAAATGCAAAAATTGTCCACAGTGGATGTTAATGTGCGGGGATCGCTGGTCGGCCGAAGGGCCTGTTTCCGTGCTGTATCTCTAAACTAAACTAAACTAAGGACTGGAGGGTACACAAAATTGCTGGAGAAACTCAGCGGGTGCAGCAGCATCTATGGAGCGAAGGAAAGAGTAATCAGTGGGACATGCAGCATTTCTGGAGGAAATAGGCAACGTTTCAGGCCGAAACCCTTCGGGTTTCAGCCTGAAACGTTGCCTATTTCCTTCGCTCCATAGATGCTGCTGCACCCGCTGAGTTTCTCCAGCAATTTTGTGTACCTTCGATCTTCCAGCATCTGCAGTTCCTTCTTGAACACTAAAGACTGGAGGGCATAGCTTTAAAGTTGCTGTCCAAAGCAACTAATGCATACTCTGAGCAAAACCAGGGACTTGTCGCTGCCTTTACCCAGTACCTCATTTTGTTTCATGTCAAATTGACCCAAACATTCAAATTAAGGCAATAGTTTGCATATCAAAGATATTAGTGCACCTTTGCGTTGAATTGGAAGGTCTGTCAAATGCTTTTTCTTTAACCTGTTTACATTAAAGCCACCCAAAGCAACTATGCGAATCGTTGCATGCAGCATTCCTTATTTGCCTTATTGTTGTGTCGCCGCGAGGAATAGTTACAATGACTGGGCCACATCTGAATGCCAGCACAGAGTCTCACAGGATCTCTATGTGTACACAACAAGTGTACACAACAAGGGTACATGTGTGGGAGAGCTCTGCGGTCAGCGTGACCTGCTACAGCACAGATGTCTGCATTAGTTTCTCCCACATGGGCTCTCTGCAAACCGTGGCAACTTTCCACCTCAGTGGGCCCAAGGGCCCGTTTCAATCCTGTATCTCTAAACTAAATAGCGCCCTGTCACACGCTGATGTATGCTGTCCTGCGGGTGATGCCCGGTTAACCCTAGCCCTGACCCTAGCCCGGCATCGCCCGCAGCTCAGCATACGTCAGCGTGTATGTCGTACAACTTGACGGTTTTCACGGCGACTGTCACTGACGCTCGCAGTCGCCGAAAAAAATCGCTAAGTGGGACCTTGAAGCTTCCACAGTGAAATTCCCCTGCGCAGCCCACAAATGCACACTCGCCCTATTTTGGCACCGTTTGCAAATAATAAAGAAACCGTCCAAAGTCCGTGCTGGAAGTACCTGATCCAGGTAAGCCCCAGGCTGCTGCAGGTCCGTTATCCAGGCCTGCCCGCGTAGGAACTCCATGACTGGGCTTGTTGGCAACGCCCATATCCCGCAAATTACCCTTGATTAAACAAGTAACGTGTGTCACTTCAGCCGTGCCTCGCCCCTGATCTTTCACCCTGCTTTCTCAATATGTTGTTCTTGCAGCAGAGGCTAGTGTTTATTTTGACCTTTTGTTTTTGGCGTGTGTGTGTGTGTGTGTGTGTTCTTGACCTGATACTGGGTGACGTCAGCAGCTTGGCTTTGACCAACATTACAGCCACAGAGAGGTCGGGCAGCAACTCTGGAGAAATGGAATAGGTGACGTTTCGGGTCAAGACCCTTCCGTAGACACCAGTCTGAAGAAGGGTCTTTGTCCCAATATACGTCACCTATTCCTTTCCTCCAGAGATGCTGCCTGACCCGCTGAGTTACTCCAGCATTTTGTGTCTATTTTTGGTGTCAACCCGCATCTGCAGTTCCTTCCTACACATTATGGTTATAGACTCTGTACTTTGATATGAACAGATTGCTTGCGGAGAGAGTGGATTATGTAGAACATTTGCTTCTTTTAAACCTGTTGTGTCTCCACGTCATATATTCATATAGCATGGAAACAGGCCCTTCGGCCCACCTTGCCCATGCCAACTGATGGGTGTAGACCAACTATGTAGAATAGTCCCACCTGCCCACATTTGGCCCATATCCCACTAAACCTCTAAATCCATGTACCTGTCCAAATGTCAAAAGGACACAAAAGCACTGGAGTAACTCGGTGGGACAGGCAGCATCTCTGGAGGTCATGAATAGGTGATGTTTGGGGTCGGGACCCTCTTCGGTCTGAAGAAGGTTCTCGATCCGAAACATCATCTGTAGATATTCTCCACAGCTGTTGCCTGGCCCGTCACACCAGCACTTTGTGTCTATCTACACAAAGTTCCTGTTGCGTTACAATCCTTCAGTCCCCTTTCACCTACCATCCCCAAACCTAAAAGTGATATCAAAGTGATATTTGTTTTCTGGGTAATTCAGTGGCAGCTTATGCTGGTGCGAAATCTGTTTTTGATTTGCTTTAAATATTTATGTTTGCTTGTTTCTTTACCAGGCAAACATCGGGCAGATGGATTCGGCAGCAGAGCAGTGGACGATGATCACAGGGAACCTGGCTCTGATTCAGGTAAGTCTCCCCTGGATGCATCTCCTCTATAATCGGTATGGGACAATAACATGCAGGTCTTGAATAGGCAGTGTTATCGATCCACTTAACTCTTCCAACAAAAGGAGTAATTGCTTTAGTTTAGAGATACAGCGCAGAAACAGGCCTTTCGGCCCACCGATTCCGTACCGACCAGCGATCCCCGCACATTAACACGATCCTACACGAGGAACAATTTTTTAATTTACACCGAGCCAATTAACCTACAAACCTATACTCCTTTGGAGTGTGGGTGGAAACCAAAGTTCTCAGAGAAAACCTACGCAGATCTCGGGGAGAACGTACAAATTCCGTACTGACAAGTACCTGTAGTCGGGGTCGAACCTGGGTCTCTGGCGCTGTAAGTGCTGTAAGGCAACAACTCTACCAGCTGTGCTGCCCCAGTGCTTTACCTTACAGCACCAGAGATCCAGATTCGATCCTGACTACGGGTGCTTTCTGGGTGGAGTTTGCACGTTCTCCCTGCGACCATGTGGGCTTCCTCCGGGTGCTCCACTTTCCTCCCACATCTCAAAGACCTGCGGGTTTGTAAGTTAATTGGCTTCTGTAAATTGTCATTTGTCCCTAGTGCGTAGGATAGTGCCAGTGTACGGGGCGATTTCTGGCCGGTGCGGACTCGATGGGCCGAAGGGCCTGTTTCTGCGCTATATCTCTAAACGTGGGGAGACTGGTGCACAGACAGCCACTCCATGGTCCTTGACAGATCTGGGTCAGGATACAGCTGCATGGTATACCAGGATCGTAGCTCCAGACGGCATCGCTCTCAGGATCTCAGGACCACACAAGCTTCTCCACCACGACAAGGTGACAATCTACGGGGAAGAAATTCAGTATAATCCTCTACGTTTCTGGAGTATGTTAAATAAGATCATCGGGTTCAGATAATTCAAGTGCAGAATCTGCACTTTCGGTAGACTTGGAGTCCATAATTATTTTTCACACAAACGGCTGGAAAAATATCTGTTTCTCTCCATAATTGCCAGGATGTGGTTGTGCAAATGGCTATTTTGTTAGGTTTGTTTTTGGAATCCAGTTCCGTGGTCAGGGTACTCTCTCTGTTGTTGCCAAAAACCATCAGGGCGTTCTGTTCCGGCCTTCTATCGAGAACAAAAACAAAAATGCTTGCCCACGTGGTCTTGATATGGGCGTGAGTTTGTGAACCCAGAATGTAAAGCTTCCTGTAAACACAGCTCCTCTGCGGCACAGACGACAGACACAAAATGCTGGAGTAACTCAGCGGGACAGGTAGCATCATCTCTGGAGAACACGAATAGGTGACGTTTTGGGTCGAGACCCCCCCCCCCCTTCAGACTGAGTCAGAGGAAAGGGAAACGAGTGATATGAAAAGGTGCAAAAGGACAAATCAAAGCCAGCAACGATAATCAAGGTGGAGCCCACAGTGGTCCATTGTTGGCTGTGGAGAAGGTGACAATGAGTGATACAAACAGTGTAACTAACCAGGATGACAGAGAAGCTGGTCGTGTGACCAGTGGTGGGGAAGGTTGGGGGAGAGGGGATGCAAGGGTTACTTAAGTTAGAGATTTTTCCCCGCCTCTTTTCCTTGTGTCCAACCCATTTCTCCCATAATCCCATTCCCAGTTGTTGCTGCTTCTCCTCCTCTCTGTCCCCATCATTCCATCCCACCTCTATCCCTTCCTCTAATTTCACATTTTAAACCTCTTGGTTTGGAGATAATTTAGAAATACAGCGCGGAAACCGGCCCTCCGAGTCCACGCCGAACAGTGATCCCTGCAAATTAACACTATCCTACACAGGTAGACAAAAGTGCTGGAGAAACTCAGCGGGTGCAGCAGCATCTATGGAGCGAAGGAAATAGGCAACGTTTACGGGCCGAATCCCGAGCACTTTTCATTTCACTGCACATCTCGTATGTGTAGGTGACGAATAAACTTGGCTTGACACTGTGTGTTGTCTTTCCGCTGACTGGTTAGCGTGCAGCAAACGCTCTTCACTGTACCTCGGCACACATGATAATAAACTCACTGGTTCTTGCTCTCTTCCTTTAGGTCCAGGCCACCGTGGTCGGATTCCTGGCGTCGGTGGCAGCTGTAGTGTTTGGTTGGATTCCCGAGGGCCATTTCCAACTGGAGCACGCTCTCCTTCTTTGTGCCAGCAGCATGGCCACGGCGTTTATAGCTTCCCTCATATTGGGTAAGGTGACACCTAGCTGAACCCTAGCATTTCTTCCAGTACTCTCCGTGTTGGTCTCATAAGATCTCGGAGCAGAATTAGGCCATTTGGCCCATCAGGTGCAGAGACCCGGGTTCGATCTTGACCACGGATCTTGTGCGATCTCCCTGTGACCGCGTGGGCACTTTGTGCCCTTTGTTGTGCAATTTTATTCTTTGTTCATAAGTTATAGGAGCAGAATTAGGCCATTCGACCCATCAAGTCTACTCCGCCATTCAATCATGGCTGACCTATCTTTCCCTCTCAACCCCATTCTCCTGCCTTTTCCCCCATAACTGCCGACACCCGTACTAATCAAGAATTTGTCAATTGCCGCCTTACAAATAACCATTGATCGGCCTCCACTGCCTTCTGTGACAATGAATCCCACAGATTCACCACCCTGGGCAAGATTAACTTCACACAAGAATTCAATGGTTTGACCGCTCTGACTGCCTACCTTGTCAATGCCTCTCATGGCTTTGTAAACTTCTATCAGTATTGTTGCTTCATGTTTAGTTTAGTTTAATTATACAGCACGGAAACAGGCCCTTCGACCCACCGAGTCCGTGCCGACCAGCGATCCCCATACACTAACATTATCCTACACACTAGGGACAATTTACAATTTCACTGAAGCCAATTAACCTACAAACCTGTACGTCTTTGGTGAGTGGGTGGAAACCGGAGCACCCGGGGAAAACCCACACAGTCGCAGGGAGAACGCACAAACTCCGTACAGACTGCAGCCATGGTCAGCATTGAAACCGGGTCTCTGGCGCTGTGACGCCCAGTTGCTTCACGCCCTCATCGATACCAATCACTCATTCTGCACCGGAATCTCACACACATCTGGAGTATTGCGTACAGTTTTGGTCTCCTAATCTGAGGAAAGACATTCTTGCCATAGAGGGAGTACAGAGAAGGTTCACCAGACTGATTCCTGGGATGTCAGGACTTTCATATGAAGAAAGACTGGATAGATTTGGCTTGTACTCGTTAGAATTTAGAAGATTGAGGGGGGGATCTTATAGAAACTTACAAAATTCTTAAGGGGTTGGACAGGCTAGATGCTGGAAGATTGTTCCCGATGTTGGGGAAGTCCAGAACAAGGGATCACAGTTTAAGGATAAGGGGGAAATCTTTTAGGACCGAGATGAAAAAACATTTTTCACACAGAGTGGTGAATCTCTGGAATTCTCTGCCACAGAAGGTAGTTGAGGCCAGTTCATTGGCTATATTTAAGAGGGAGTTAGATGTGGTCCTTGTGGCTAAAGGTATCAGGGGGTATGGAGAGAAGGCAAGTACAGGATACTGAGTTGGATGATCAGCCATGATCATATTGAATGGCGGTGCAGGCTCGATGGGCTGAATGGCCTACTCCTGCACCTATTTTCTATGTTTCTATGCTTGGCTCGCTTGGTGGTGACTACTGAAGCTGCTGAAGAGAGACCGTGTGAACCGTCCAGAAACGGTCACTGATGTGCGTGTGTGTCGGCATCTCATGCGCATCCCTGCCGGCCAGGAACGTCACGGGTTGGCGGGTAGATTGGGAACGCCGAACGATGACGCGGGACTTGCACAGGTTGAATGGCTGCAGCCATTGTCTGTAAATCACGGTGAGATACCACGTCCGAAGGCAGTTAGTAAATGACTGTAACATGATCATCGGTTTTTATCCCGGTCAACACGTAACAGTTTCTGCCACTGGTAGCGAGGTGATTGGCAACTGGACCAATGTGCCCAGCGCTAGTGGTGAAACGCCAACAAATCTCCCTGGTAACCGTGTCCTTTGCTCAGTAGCAAAAATGTCTTTAGTCAGAGGTGGTGAATCCATGGAATTCTTTGCCACAGACAGCTGTGGAGGCCAAGCCAGTCAATATTTTTAATCAATCAAATCAATTTTATCAATAGTATTTGTATAGCACATTTAAAAACAACTCACGTTGACCAAAGTGCTGTACATCAGTTCAGCTGCTAATGTACTACATACAAAGGTACACAGACCGAACAATACATACATAAACTGTTTACACCGCCTCCTCCGAGGGGCTCAAAAACGCTAGGGAGTAGAAATAGGTTTGGAGTCTTAAAGGAGTCGATGGAGGGGGCAGTTCTGATGAGGAGAGGGATGCCGTTCCACAGTCTAGGTGCTGCAACCGCAAAAGCGCGGTCACCCCTAAGCCTAAACCTAGACCGCTGGATAGTCAGTAACCTCAAGTCGGCCGACCTGTGGGACCTGGAGTTAGAATAGTGGGTTAGAAGAGGCAGAGATAGATAGATTTTTGATTAGTACGGGTGTCAGTGGTGATGGGGAGAATGCAGGAGAATGGGGTTAGGCAGGGTGAGGTAGATCAGTCATGTTTGAATGGCGGAGTAGACCTGATGGGCCGAATGGCCTAATTCTGCTCCTCTCACTTGTGAACAATTAGAGGCTGTGGCGGAGTGTTCAGTCCAGGGGCATTTGGTTAGAAATTCCCAGTGAAGTTATGTTTCCCGACTGGTGTTAATTTTTCACAAACATGAATGTTGTGGTTTCCTCCTGCAGGGGTAATCATGGTCGGTGTCATTATTGGCTCCAGGAAGATTGGCATAAACCCTGATAACGTTGCCACCCCCATTGCTGCTAGTCTGGGCGATCTCATCACCCTGGCACTTCTCTCTGGAATCAGCTGGGGTCTCTACATACAGTTGAGTAAGTTGTACTGGAAAACTGCAATGCTGTTTACTTTTGCCGCAATCTACCTGGCTGCTCCCTCAGAGTCTGAAGGAGTGCCAAAACGTCACCTGTTCGTATTCTCCAGCGATGCTGCCCAAACACTTGAGTTACTCCAGGTGACGTTTCGGGTCATTTTTGTCTACCTTTGATTTTTCCAGCATCTCAATCCGAAACGTCACCTATTCCATAGATGCTACCTCACCCGCTGAGTTTCTCCACCATTTTTATCTACCTCCGACTATCCTTGATCGGTCTTTGCCGGCTTTACCTTGCACTAAGCGTTATCCCCTTATCTTGTATCTATACACTGTAGATGGCTTGATTGTAATCATGTATTGTCTTTCTGCTGACTGGATAGCACGCATCAAAAAATTTTCACTGCACTTTGGTACATGAGACAATAAACTAACCAGAACTGAAACTAAACATTTAAGAAACATTTAGACTGGTTCATGGATAGGACCCATTTAGAGGCATCACTTTCTGACTAAAGAAATTCCTCCTCATCTCTTTTCTAAAGGTTCGTCCTTTCTGGCCTCTCCCACTAGTGGAAATATCCTCTTCAAATTCACTATATCCAGGCCTTTCACTATTCAGTAAGTTTAGTTTAGAGATACAGCGCGGAAACCGGCCCTTCGGCCCACCGAGTCCGCACCGACCAGCGATCCCTGCACACTAACACTATCCCACACATGCTAGGGACAATTTTTACATTTACCAAGCCAATCAACCTACAAACCTGCACGTCGTTGGAGTGTGGGAGGAAACCGAAGATCTCGGAGAAAATCCGCGGAGAGAACGTACAAACTCCGTACAGACAGCGCCCGTAGTCAGGATCGAACCCGGGTCTCCAACGCTGGGTCTCCAATATAAACCAGCAACTCTACCGCTGCGCCACCGTGACCTGGTTTTCTCCCCCCCCTTACTCATCCTTGTAAACTCCAGCGAGTAGAGGCCCAGTACCTTCAAACGCTCATCATATGATAACCCAATTATTCTCGTAAACCTCCTCTGGACCCTCTCCAACGCCAGCACTGAAGAAGGGTCTCGACCCGAAACGCCACCTATTCCTTCTCTCCAGAGATGCTGCCTGTCCCGCTGAGTTACTCCAGCTTTTTGTGTCTATGTTCGCCTTTTCTCGGATATGTGGTTGTTGATTGTCCCGCTGTCGGGAATGTTCCCCCCTGCGTTTGACACAGTTGAATGGTTTGTGTGATTGCAGAGGCTCACCCCTACATCAACCCGCTTGTCTGCGCCTTCTTCGTGGTGCTGGCCCCACTGTGGATCATCATATCCAAGAAGAACCCGGCTACACGAGAGGTCTTGTACTCTGGCTGGGAGCCTGTCATCATTGCCATGACCATTAGCAGGTATGACCAGCCCAGCTTTGCGCCCCCTGCTGGCTTCACAGTTACACTACTGGCAGATTTTGAAACCTTTGTTGAACCTTCTGGTGTTTATTGAGGTGTCTGCTGAATATAGGTCCCGCACCGATTCTCCGGCACCCTTAGTTCCAGAGCCTTTCAAAGTTGGATACAAAAGGCCTAGTAACTCAGCGGGTCAGGGAGCATCTCTGGAGGAAAGGAATACTTCAGTCTGAAGAAGACCCGAAACGTCACCCATTCCTTTTCTTCAGAGGTGCTGCCTGACCTGCTGAGTTACTCCAGCTATTTGTGTCTATCTTCAATATAAACCAGCATCTGCAGTTCCTTCTGACTCCTTCTGGAGTTTAGAAGGATGAGAGGGAATCTCATTGAAACATATAAGATTGTTAAGGGCTTGGACACGCTAGAGGCAGGAAACACGTTCCCGATGTTGGGGGATTCCAGAACCAGGGGCCACAGTTTAAGAATAAGGAGTAAGCCATTTAGAACGGAGACGAGGAAACATTTTTTCTCACAGAGTGGTGAGTCTGTGGAATTCTCTGCCTCAGAGGGCGGTGGAGGCCGGTTCACTGGATGCTTTCAAGAGAGAGCTAGATAGGGCTCTTAAAGATAGCAGAGTCAGGGGATATGGGGGAGAAAGCAGGAACGGGGTACTGATTGGGGATGATCAGCCATGATCACATTGAATGGTGGTGCTGGCTCGTTGGGCCGAATGGCCTACTCCTGCACGTATTGTCTATTGTCTATTGACTCCTTTCTGGATTATCCACTTTGCCGGGCCAACAGAGGTCACGGCCTCCGAGAGGAGTCCCAACGGTACCGGAACGTTCCACCTAGGCCGCCGGGTAGCCAAGACACCGGCCCGCAAAGTCTGCCTCGGAAGTCGGCTATGGGAACGGATCTGCCGGCTCTGGTCGGGCCAGAGTTCCAGAGCCCGGCCGCAGGGGGCAGATTCCACCCGCAGATCAGCCGTAGAAATCCCGATGAGGTCGAGATCAACTGCCGCGCCCAGCCTAGGCGGCACTTCTTCAGGGGGACTGATGGGGATTATAAGTGGGCTCTCATCATATTGTCCAGATCAAAGTAGTTTGTGTAAAATCTGTGGTGGGCCTGTACTGTGTGCGGATACCTGTTGTGCTGCTGCAAGTAAGGATTTCATTGCTTCATTTTAGGAAACATGACCATAAAACACTTTTTGCTCCTGGCTTGTACCACTGTCTACAGTCAACTGTACTTTATAGAGATATGTACATAGAGACATGCAATCCAATAAAGTCATGCTATACTTAAGCACGATGTCTCATGTACTGAGCACTTTGCGGGCAATTAATTACTGCCCTGTGGTGTAATCATTTTTTTATAATAGTGAATCAGCAACCAATACACACATAGCAGTGTGATAATAACCCAATATTTTGATTAGTCATTTTGAGTGACGAATAAATTTTGCCCGGGGCACTAATGGACCTCCCACACTTTTTTTCGAAATTATACTTTGGGCTTTACAGCAGACACAGGCCCTTCGGCCCACCGAGTCCGTGCCGGCTAGCGATCACCCCGCACACTAGCACTATCCTGCATACTCGGGACAATTTACAATTTTTACAGAAGTCAATTAACCTACAAACCTGTACAACTTTGGGGTGTGGGAGGAAACCGGAGCACCCGGAGAAAACACACACGGTCATTGGGGAGAGCGTGCAAACTCTGTGCAGACAACACACGTTGTCAGGATTGAACCCGGGGTGGGTCTCTGGCGCTGTGAGGCGGTAACTCTACCCGCTGCGCCACCGTGCCGCCCACACGTTGCTACCCGCTGAGTTTCTCCAGCATTGTTGTCTACCTTTGATTGTTCCAGCATCTGCAGTCCCTCCTTAAACACAACCTATAGTGTAGTTAGTTGTGAAATCACAGCAATTAAATTGCACATAGCAAGGCAATAATAACCAAATATTTTGACAGTGATCTTCATTGAGGAATAAATATTACGTTGGACACTAGGGGGAGCTCCCACGCTTTTCATCAAAACCATACAATAAGATCTGTTTTGCATCCACCATTCAAAAGTAGTCGGAGTCGATATTGTCACATGTGTAGCTTTGTCAAATGTATATTTATTATCACAGGGCATAGCTTTAGTGTGAGAGAGGCAAAGTTTCAAGGGGATGTGTGGGGCAAGTTGGGGGGAGTGTGTTGAGTGCTTGGAGCATGCTGCCAGAGGTGGTGGCTGGTGGATCTACTTTTTCCTTCTCAATCCCACTCTCCTGCCTTCTCCCCGTAACCTTTTGAAACCCGTTTTCCTGTCCATGTACTCATCCAAATGTCTGCCTCACCACGCCTTCTGGCAGCTTGTTCCATCGTCTTGTAAGGGATGCTGAACATACTAGTCTTTTATATGGGAAGAAGACAGACACAAAATGCTGGAGTAACTCAGCCGGACAGGCAGCATCGCTGGAGAGAAGGAACGGATGACGTTTTGGGCAAGACCCTTGTTTAGTCTGAAGAAGGTTCTCGACCTGAAACGTCACCCATTCCTTCTCTCCAGAGCGTCGTCAAGGACTGCTCTCACCCCAACCACAGACTGTTTACCCTCCTCCCATCTGGGAGGCGCTACAGGACTCTCCGTTGCTGGACCAGCAGGTTCAGGAACAGCTTCTTCCCTGCGGCTGTTTCCCTACTTAACTCCGCACCTTGTTGATTGCCAGTCACCCCCCCCCCCCCCCCACTTCTTCTCCCCCACACTTCTTCCCCCAGTGACTGATCTCCCCCCCCCCCCCCCCCCCCCCCCCCCCCCCCCCCCCCCCCCCCCCCCCCCCCCCCCCACCCCCCCCCCCCCCCCCCCCCCGAAATTACATTACACTACTGCTACTATATATACATATCTATTTTACTGTTTCATTATTCTGTGTCCACACTTCTGGGTGAGATGTGAACTGCATTTCGTTATCTCTGTACTTGTACACTGCACAATGACAATAAAGTTTGAATCTGAATCGGAGATGCTGCCTGTCCCGCTGAGCTTCTCCAGCAGTATGTGTCTATCTTCGGTGTAAACCAGCATCCTTCCAACACACGGGCTTCTTCTATACGTGTTTGTAACTCTGTACTGTCATTATGTTGCAGCGTCGGTGGGCTGATCTTGGACAAAACGGTGTCTGATCCAAACTTTGCAGGGATTGCTGTTTTCACCCCAGTTATCAATGGCAAGTATTTTTATTTATCCTATAACGCGTGCACTCTGAGGCTCGGGGTTGGTGGTGCTAAAAACTATTGAGTCTGAAGCATTCATTCGTCATAGTTGAAAACATTAGCGGCGCAGTGGCGTTGGTTTCCGATGGGAACGGTGACAGACGCACCACACATCTCTGTCCTCCAGTTCCAGTTCCTGTGGACTTCCGCTGCTGGAAGTATAGGATTTTGGTGTGTGTGTGTTCTTTGTCATCGTTCCTTACAATGCCGTGTACAACAGTGATCGCAACGTCTACTGAAGTGGATGGCCGTTGGCTCACCAGGAGCTCATCCGCCCTTTGACAGCTCTTTTTTTTTTTGCTCCTGCTAGGGGTCCACAGCCCCCTCCTCACCTGGCAAACCAGGTGGGGGAGACGGTTTAGTCACCGACTATCCGACCATGGAGCTGGAGCACGGGATTACATGGTACCCGTGGCGGGGGGGGATCTCCCCCCAACCTGACCTGAATTGACTAGATGGCAGCAGTACTGAATGCTGCTCACTGCTGCCATCGAGTCTAGACATCTTTTTCCCCATTCAGCAAAACACAAAGTGCTGGAGCAACTCAGCGGGTCTGGCAGCATCTGTGGAGGACACGGATAGGTGACGTTTCGAATCAGGGACCTTTCTCCCATCGGAAGAAGGGTCCCGACCTGATACATCGCCTGTCCTTTCCCTGGGTGTTTTCAAGAGAGAATTAGATCTAGCTCTTACGGCTCAAGGGATATGGGGAGAAAGCAAGAACGGGGTACTGATCTTAGATTATCAGCCGTGATGATATTCAATGGCGGTGCTGGCTTGAATTTTTTTTACACTATGTTTCTATGTTCCTTTCCACTGATGCTCCTGCCCCTTAAATCTTCCCCTCGGCTAACAATTATCCATTCTACAGTGTTTAAGAAGGAACTGCAGATGCTGGAAAATCGAAGGTACACAAAAATGCTGGAGAAACTCAGCGGGTGCAGCAGCATCTATGGAGCGAAGGAAATAGGCAACGTTTCGTCCCGAAACGTTGCCTATTTCCTTCGCTCCATAGATGCTGCTGCACCCGCTGAGTTTCTCCAGCATTTTTGTGTACCATCCATTGATTATCCTCTTTGATATCTCATTTTCACACCTTACCCTTTCCTATCTCCCCTGACACTCGGTCTAAAGAAGGGTCTCAACCCCAGATATCAGCCATTCCTACTATCCAGGCATGCTGACTGATCCGCTGAGTCACTCCATCATTTTGCGTCTACCTAAGGTGTGAAAACGAGATCAAAACGAGAAATCCGATGTGGAAATGGGCCCAGCTGGTCAGCCAAAGGGCTATTTTCACATTGGATCACTGAATAGAAACTAAACTAGAGATCAAAGAGGATCACCTGCACACTCGGGACAATTTACAGAAGCCAATGAACCTACAAATTCCCACAGTAACGGAATGTGGTCGGAAACCGGAGCACCCGGAGAAAACCCACGTGTTCCCAGGGAGAGAATACAAATATTCAGTCAATCCAGCCGGTAGTCAGGATTGAACCCTGTCTGTCTCTGTAAAGCAGCAATAATAATAATAATATATCTTTTATTGTCATTGCACAGAGGTACAACGAGATTTGATATGCAGCTTCCATCCGATGTAATAACTTCATCAACTAAACATTTTGACACCCGGAGAAACAAGATTAAAAAACCCCAGTAAAACAGTATAAAGTGCAAATAGGTCTGTGCCGGGTCGATGTGTGACGTGACCATCCGAGGGAGATACATGTGGGAGGGGGGGGGGGTGGTGGGGGGGGGGGGGGGGGGGGGGGGGGGGGCACTCAGCAGGGCCAGTTCAGAGCAGCTATAGCTCTGGGGATGAAGCTGTTCCTAAGTGTGAAGGTGAAGGTGCAGGTGTAGAAGGCCTTGTAACGTCTGCCGGAAGGTAGGAGTTCGAACAGACGATTGCAAGGGTGTGAGGAGTCTTTGTGGATGCTGACGGCCTTCCTGAGGAAGGTTCTCGACCCAAAACGTCACCTATACCTTCGCTCCATAGGTGTTGCCTCACCGGCTGAGTTTCTCCAGCAGTGTATGGTCGATGCCCTCCAAGGCTGGTAGCTGTGTCCCAATTATCCCAACTCTACCACTGCGCTATTGTGCTGACTACGCCATCTACAAAGTGTGTTATATTTTTAAAGGTTCCTTGAGTTGTGTCAAAGCTTGATGAAGTGTTTGAATGGCTGAAGCTTTTGATGAAGCAGTAGTTACGGGGTGAGTGGGAACGTGTCGCCGTGCTGCGTTTGACGTGTGGCCTCTTGTTGTTTCTCCGCAGGTGTTGGCGGCAACCTAGTGGCGGTGCAGGCCAGCAGGATCTCGACCTACCTCCACCTGTCTGCCGTGCCGGGTGCCACGCCGGGGGACATGCACAAGACCTGCCCCAGTCCCTGCCGGACCTTCTGCAGCCCCGGTGAGAACCCCTTGGTGTAAATGTAGACCGGCCTGAAAGCTGTAACGCCCACCTTCTTCCCCACAACCGTCAGGCTATTAAACACCACAACCTCCAAACTTCCAGACCTGGGGACATTCTTTTTGAATTTACACTATTATCGTTTATTTATTTAAGAAAGAACTGCAAATGCTGGAAAAATCGAAGGTGGACAGAAATGCTGGGGGGGTCTCCACCTGAAATGTCACCAGCATTGTTGTCTACCTTTGATTGTTCCAGCATCTGCAGTCCTTCCTTAAACACAACCTATAGTGTGGTTAGTTGCCTCACAGCAATTAAATTGCACATCGACCCGAAACGTAACCAAATATTTTCCAGTGATCTTCTTGCCTCACCCGCTGAGTTTCTCACTAGCAAGAACTGTCTATGGAAAAATCGAAGGTGGATTTGTCTGTTTTGGAGTGTGGAAGGGTCTCGACCTATATGTCATATTCCTTCGTCCATAGACGCTGCCTTGCCATAGTTTTTCCAGCATTTTTGTCTATATTGTTTATATAGTGTGTATGTATATATGTGTGTGTATACATATTTTATATGCATTTATATTTATGTGTGTGTGTGTGTATATACACATTTGTGTATACAAGTGTATATATAACACATATATTTGTGTGTGTGTATACACGCATATTTGTATATATATACAGTGCATTTATATGCGTGAATGCACGTGTGTGTGTGTGTTTTTATAGATAGGGGCACACTTTTTTAATGTATATTTTTGTACAGTGCAAATACATACACGATTTTTAAATGGGTTAGTTGCTGGACCTGTGGTCAGAGGTCCTGGAGGAACCGTTCGGAGCTGTGAGGAACAAGGGGAGAAGCATGACTAATAGTGACAGTGTAATGGCCCCATCACAGACTGGAGCAGCAGCAACAGCAACTTTGGGATTTCCTTGTTGAACTTTGGGAAATCCCAAAATGGCCGTTAGTTTCACAAAGTGACGATGGTGAATAGTTTTGCTTCCTCCATAGAAATCCTCGCTTCATAATGTGCGGCACGCTAACAGAGTTGCTGCCTCACAGCGCCGGAGACCCGGGTTCGATCCTGACCACGGTTGCTCTAGTTCTATGTAATCCCACTTCGGTATCCACTCGCTACACGCTGGGGGCAACTTACAGAGGGCCAATTAACCTACAAACCCGCACGTCTTTGGGTTGTGGGAGGAAATCGGAGCACCCGGAGGAAACCCACGCGGTCACAGGGAGAACGTGCAAAGGGGGAAAATGCAGAGTGAGGACTATAGTTCTCCACACGGTAGTTTCTCATTAGATTAGCCATAAAATTCCTACCCGAATGATGGCTTTTGTAGCAATGTATCCATCTTTACGTTTGGCATTTTCATCTCGTTTTGCTTTAGAGATGACACTGAGGTAACGGGCCCTTCAGCCCACTGAGTCCATGCCAACTAGTGATCCCCGTACACTAACACTATCCTACACACACTAGGGACAATTTACAATCTCTACCGAAGCCAATTAACCTACAAACCTTCCAGTTTGTGGAGTGTGGGAGGAAACCGGAGCACCCGGAGAAAACTCACACGGTCCCAGGGAGAACGTACAAACTCCGTACAGACAGCACCCCTGGTCAGGATCAAATCTGGAGCTGTGAGGCCCCTGCACTGCCATGCCGCCCACAAAATGGGATTGGAAACCCTGACTCTGGTCCAACCTTGTAGATCATTCTCCAATAATTTATCCCCTGCACTCTCTACCACCGTCTGATCAGCGATTAGTTTTATGAAAGCATCATGGTGAATTGTGCTCACTGCCAGCTGCAGAGAGTAAGGGTTTGTTTCTTTCTTTCGTTCGCAGATTTGAATTCCAGGTCATCGCGAGTCTTGTTTCTTCTCGTCGTTCCTGGGCACCTGGTCTTTCTGTACATCATCAACTCCATGCAAGGGGGACACACTACACTCACGCCAATATTTATAGCCTTCTATATGATGGCTGCTCTACTGCAAGTACGTTCCTTATTTACATTTGAAATGCCTCGGGGGGCTTCCTTCAAATTAGAGTCTGATTTGGACTGTTAATGTTACCTCAAACTACCCCACTGTAGACTGTTGGGTTGTGAGTTATTATAATTCGGTTCTATAATAGTTTGATTGTACTTTTGGGTTCCTGGACTACTTGAACACAATACAAGTAAGACAGCACAGAGGGAGCCATAGACCCCGGGCTCGTTCCTGACCACACTGGTCCTGATCACATTGAATGGCTCGAAGGGCAGAATGGCCTACTCCCGCACCTATTGTCCATTGACCACGGGTGCTGCCTGTGTGGAGATTGCACGATCCCCCTGTGATCGCTTGGGCACTCTGTGTCCTTTGTTGTGCGATTTTATTCTTTGTTATTGGAGCTGAATTAGGCCGTTTGGCCCCTCAAGTCTACTCCACCATTCAATCATGGCCGATCTATCTTTCCCTCTGAACCCCACTCGCCCCATAACCCCTGGCACCCGTACCGGAATAGGTGACGTTTCGGGTCGAGAACCTTCTCCAGACCTTAGTCTGATGAAGGATCTTGACCCAAATCGTCACCGATTCCTTTTATCCTGAGATGCTGCCTCTCACCAGTCATTGTAAGTAGGCATGCAGGTGCAGCAGTCAGTGAAGAAAGCGAATGGTATGTTAGCATTCATAGCAAAAGGATTTGAGTATAGGAGCAGGGAGGTTCTACTGCAGTTGTACAGGGCCTTGGTGAGACCACACCTGGAGTATTGCGTACAGTTTTGGTCTCCTAATCTGAGGAAGGACATTCTTGCCATAGAGGGAGTACAGAGAAGGTTCACCAGACTGATTCCTGGGATGTCAGGACTTTCATATGAAGAAAGACTGGATAGACTTGGCTTGTACTCGCTAGAATTTAGAAGATTGAGGGGGGATCTTATAGAAACTTACAAAATTCTTAAGGGGTTGGACAGGCTAGATGCAGGAAGATTGTTCCTGATGTTGGGGAAGTCCAGAACAAGGGGTCACAGTTTAAGGATAAAGGGGAAATCTTTTAGGACTGAGATGAGAAAAACATTTTTTACACAGCGAGTGGTGAATCTCTGGAATTCTCTGCCACAGAATGTAGTTGAGGCCACAGTTCATTGGCTATATTTAAGAGGGAGTTGGATGTGGCTAAAGGGATCAGGGGGGTATGGAGAGAAAGCAGGTACAGGATACTGAGTTGGATGATCAGCCATGATCATATTGAATGACAGTGCAGGCTCGAAGGGCCGAATGGCCTACTCCTGCACCTATTTTCTATGTTTCTATGAAAGCTAGGGCATAGGAAATAGGTAACGTTTCGGGCCAAATCCCTTTGGGATTCGGCCCGAAACGTTGCCTATTTCCTTCGCTGCATAGATACTGCTGCACCCGCTGAGTTTCTCCAGTACTTGAGTATACTCCAGCATTTTGTGTCCATCTTCACAATACTCCAAGTGGGGTCTGATCCGGTGCCTTGTAAAGCCACAGCGTTCCATTCTTTTGTCCTGACGCAGGTACTGATCCTGCTGTACGTTGCTGACTGGATGATCCACTGGATGTGGGGACGAGGCATGGACCCGGACAACTTCTCCATTCCTTACCTGACTGCACTGGGAGACTTGCTGGGGACGGGATTCCTCGCCCTCAGCTTCCACATCCTCTGGTTGATCGGAGATCGAGATGCTGACGTCGGCGATTAAGGGGAAAAAAAAAAAAGAAGTCCTCCCTCTTATTTTACCCCCTCCCCCCCCTCTAAAAAAAAAAAATGTAGAGAGGAGGGGGCGGGGGGATTAGAATTTTTTTAAAGTGCAATTCAATGAAGATAGCGTTTGATGAAACTTTACACAGCGGAGGCTGCTTCACCTGCAGCCCCATTGCAGCCACCGCCAGAGATACCTAAAGACACTGCAAACACTACTTGATCAAGAGATATCGCAATGGACTCCCTGCTGCGTTGGAACTGGACCCTGCAGCAAGGTAAACTGGACATTGACTTCAGAACTGGAAGCTGCTAATTCAAAATTAACGGTGGATAATATGTTTTATTGTGCGAGGAGATGTGACCTGTTATTTGGACTTGAAGTACGTGGTGGGTTTTTTCTTTACTGGAATGCACCGAACAATCTTCCAAAGGGAACCCACTGTGTCTCCGTTGAAAATCGATGAGGGGGGGTGATCAGGGGGAACGGGGTAGAAAGTCTGTTTGAAGCTTTTTTTTTTAATGGACGGGACAATAATGAATTCACGAAGCATGATCAGCATTGTGCATCAACTATACTGTGAGATTCTTTAATGTATCATTTATATCTATAGATTTAGATATAGATATACAGATTAATGCCTATATCCTTAATTTTTTTTCCTTGCCTCTTGTTTTGTGCGAACCTACCAGATGGGTGCGGTGCAGCGGGCAGACCCGCTGCCCAGCAGCGCCAGAGACCCGGGTTCGTTCCTGACCATCACTGTCGTATCTTCCTCCACCCACCCCCGCCAGCGTGTTTCAGGCACCCACAGGGCGGCACGGTGGCGCAGCTGGTATAGCCGCAGCCTCACGGCGCCAGAGACCCGGGTTCGATCCTGACCTCGGGGGCTGCCCGTTTGTGCGTTCTCCCCATGGCTGCGTGGGTTTCCTCCGGGTGCTCCCGTTTCCTCCCACGTCCCAAAGACGTGCGGGCTTGTGGGTTAATTGGCCCTTCTGTAAATTGCCCCCAAGTGTGTTGGGGAGTGGATGAGGAAGTGGGATAACGTAGAACTAGTGTGAACGGGCGATCAGTGGGTGGGCCGAAGGGCCTGTTTCCGTGCTGTATTTTTCAATCAATCAATTTGACGTAGGTAACACTAGAATCATGGTTTGGAATCGATATCTGATGTAGGAATTTGTAGCAGCGTGAATGGAAAATTCTTCTGAGCACCTGCTTCACTTTGGACCTTGGCGCTCTCTCTCTCTCTCTCTCTCTCCTCTCTCTCTCTCTCTCTCTCTCTCTCTCTCTCTCTCTCTCTCTCTCTCTCTCTCTCTCTCTCTCTCTCTCTCTCTCTCTCTCTCTCTCTCTCTCTCTCTCTCTCTCTCTCTCTCTCTCTCTCTCTCTCTCTCTCTCCTCTCTCTCTCTCTCTCTCTCTCTCTCTCTCTCTCTCTCTCTCTCTCTCTCTCTCTCTCCTCCTGCCAGCCCATCAGTGTCAGAGTAGAAAGCCATCGACTGCTGTGGCCTGGTAAATTAGGGCAAGGCTTTGAGTGAAGGAAAGCGAATTCAACTCCGAACAGTGGTGGTAAATGCAGTCGCCAAAGACTTATTTCTCTTAAAGTCACTTAATGCCTTTGGCTGGGCTAGACTCTCTAATCTAGTCTCATTGTAGAATTTTAGGACTATATACATTTTATCCTGAACATTTTGGCATTAAACCAAAAAGTGCCCAGTAACACAGGAACATCTGTCTGAAGCCAGATGTGGCTGCCAGTTGCTCATGGAAAATAATTGTTGCTTCACTTGACAGCTGTTTATCATAAGTGCCAATTTGTGTCGTACACCTTTCTGTTAACCCAGGTTGAGATGGTTATTGTACAAGGTTCGTGGATCTTCTGAAATTTCAACCCAGCAGCAAACTGGTCTCAGTGTGTACAGACACAAAATGCTGGAGGAACTCAGCGGGACAGGCAATATCTCTGGATAGAAGGAATGAGTGACATTTTGGGCCAAGACCCTTCTTCAGAGCCTTCTATCCAGAGATGCTGCCTGTCCCGCTGAGTTACTCCAACATTTTGTGTCTTATCTTCGGTGTAAACCAGCATCTGCAGTTCCTTCCTACGCATTTAGTTTCAATGTGCGTCTCCCTTAGAGTCTCGCAACACATTGTCACCAAGAAGGACCGAAGTGCTGCTTTTTCTTTTAAGAAAATTCCTTAAACTGTCTATAAGCTCTTAGACTTTCTTTCACACAGGGATGTTTTTCACAAAACATTGTACCACAAACTGACTGTCACTTTCGAAAGGAACTGAAACCATTAGTCAACCGTATTCTTTGCCAATGACAGTGGATTGAACGCCTTTGATCATTGAACCTGCAAGGGCAGATGTTTCTTCATGGATCTAGAGTTAGCAAAAAGTATGCTTCATCAGAGACGGTCAAGATTGTAAAGCAGTTCAGATTCAGATTCAATTTCAATTTAATTGTCATTGTCAGTGTACAGTACAGAGACAACGATTATGCGTTCCATGTATGTCATGTGTACCGAGGTACAGTGAAAAGCTTTAGTTGCTAACCAGCCAGGGGAAAGATCATACATGATTACAATCAAGCCATTGACAGCGTTCAGATACATGATAAGGGAATAACGTTTAGTGCAAGGTAAAGCCAGTAATGCCTGACGAAAAATAGAAACATAGAAACATAGAAAATATGTGCAGGAGTAGGCCATTCGGCCCTTCGAGCCTGCACCGCCATTCAATATGATCATGGCTGATCATCCAACTCGGTATCCTGTACCTGCCTTCTCTCCATACCCCCTGATCCCTTTAGCCACAAGGGCCAAATCTAACCCCCTCTTAAATATAGCCAATGAACTGGCCTCAACTACCTTCTGTGGAAGAGAATTCCACAGATTCACCACTCTCTGTGTGAAAAATGTTTTTCTCATCTCGGTCCTAAAAGATTTCCCCCTTATCCTTAAACTGTGACCCCTTGTTCTGGACTTCCCCAACATCGGGAACAATCTTCGGGAACGGATAGTCCGAGGGTCCCGGATGAGATAGTTAGTAGCTCAGGACCGCTCTCTGGTTGCAGTAGGATGGTTCAGTTGCCTGACAACGGCTGGGAAGAACCTGTCCCTGAGTCTGGAGGTGTGCAGTTTCACACTTCTGTACCATTTTGCCCGATGGGAGAGGGGAGAAGAGAGAGTGGCCAGGGTGCGACTGGTCCTTGATTATGCTGCTGGCCTTGCTGAGGCAGCGTGAGGTATAAATTGTGTCAATGGAAGGGGAAGATAGACACAAAAAGCTGGATGTAACTCAGCGGGACAGGCAGCATCTCCGGAGAGAAGGAATGGGTGATGTTTCGGGTCGAGACCATTCTTCAGACTGGCTAGGGATAAGGGAAATCAGGGGAGATATAGACGGTGATGTGGAGAGATAAAGAACAATGAATGAAAGATATGCAAAAATGTAACGATGATAAAGGAAACGGGTCATTGTTAGCTGTTGGGTGAAAATGAGAAGCTGGTGTGACTTGGGCGGGGGACGGATATAGAGAGCGTGATTGCCGGGGCTACCCGAGTGAGAGAAATCAATATTCATACCACTGGGCTGCAAACTGCGTTCCTGTCCTTACAGTCTCGGACGGAGCCGTTCCCAAACCAAGCTGTGATGCATCCCGATATCTCGGTCTCTGATGAAACGTATATATTTAGCGGGAGTACAACTGGAGTCCCTTTGGACACCTTTCTATATTGCACTTTGTTTTATTGTAGCTCCCAAAGATTACTGCAAAGGAAATTGTAAACATACGGTGCAAGGTGACGTTTAGAGTCGGAACCCTTCTTCAGACGCGACCCAAAACGTCACCCATTCCTTTTCTCCAGAGACGCTGGAGTTACTCCAGCATTTTGTGTCCATCGTGTAAACCGGCATCTGCAGTTCCTTCTTGTCCATTTTGTCTGCTGGAAACATTTGTCAGGCTGCGAGGCGCAGAGAGAGAAAGAGACGCAAGGAACTGCAGATGCTGGAATCCTGAGTGAAAAAGCCAACATGCTGGAGTGACACAGCGGGTCAGGGGGAATCTGCGGAGGGAATGGATAGGTGACGTTTCAAGTGGGCACCCTTCTTCAGACCCTCCTTCTGACGAAGGGCCCCAACCCGAAACATCGTCTTTCCCTTCCTTCCGCAGATGCTGCCTGACCCGCTGAGTTACTGACCTGACTTGTGGCTTACAATCCCATCCATGAGCTTCTAATGCAGGTCCTCAGTCCTCTGTGTGGATATATTTCTCACTGGGTATCCACTCCCCTTGAACTGATAAACACATTGCCCAATTGCTGAGACCACAGTTTGGATACAGACCCTACTTGAGCTCATGGTAGGAATATTCCAGAAGGGTGGAAACGTGGAACTGTAGATGCTGGTTTACAAATAAAAGGCACAAACTGCTGGAGTAACTCAACCAGAAAAAGGATTCCGACCTGAAATGTCTGTGGTGAACAAGATGCCAAGACCAGATTGTAGAAACCAGGAACTGCAAATGTTGGTTTACCAGGGAAAGACACTAAAAGTGCTGGAGTAACTCAGCAGGTCAGGCAGCATCACCGGAGAATGTGGACCTGTGACGTTTCGGGTCAGGGCCTTTAATAACAATCTCGAAAGGTCCCGATTCGAAAAGTCACCTATCCGCACTCTACAAATTTTGCTGCCTGAACCGCTGAGTTACTCCAGCACTTTGTGTCTTTTTTTAAATTTGAAGGAATATGCCAGGCAATTTCTTTCAGCTAGCTTGCCATAGTTTGGATCATTGCAACCAATGTTTTGATGCTCATACATTTCACATAATTCCCATTTGATTTGGACTGTTCATACTAAATGGACAAATATATTAAACCACAGTAACACTTTCTTATTTTCTGAACAGATTAATTGTACTGAAATTTGCACATTTCACATATCTAAATAACAAATTATAGAAATAAAATGGTGGCAACAGTATCTCCTTCCTGAAGAGCGCTGTTAGTAGCTCTAACTTAAAAGGAGCGACCTGTAGCGTATAGAAATATTTTGATAACTGTTAATGAATTTGTATTAAATAATTTGAATCTCTATGTGGAAATGCACATTCTAGATTAAATGATTTTTATGAAGGATTTTAATTATTTTCATTTGGCAAGACCAGAAATATATTTTACGAGTTATTTTAGGGTATTTTGCTCTCCTTGGCTTTGTGACTGCTATATCAGAGGAGCAAGGTACCAGCCGAAAGGGCCTGTCCCACCTACACAATTTTGTTTTCGGCAACTTGTCGGCACCTGTCGTGGTTGCAGCAGGTTTGTTGAAAATGTTCGACATGTTGAAAATCCAGCAGCGATCAGAAAAAGGCACGACTCTTTGGGCGACTACTCACGGCCGTACAGGCTTCACCCCCGCGACATATTGACACGTGACGCCTGTATGGGTCGTGAGCAGTCACCCAAAGAGGCGTACCTTTTTCTGATCGCCGCTGGATTTTCAACATGTTGGAAATTTTCGGCCACCCGTCGCGACCATGGCAGGTGCCCGGCAAGCCGCAGAAAACAAAATCACGTAAGTGGGACAGGCCCTTCACTCTATAATCCCGGTTTACTGTCCGTGGCTTTTCAAGCCGAAGATAAGAAAATCACAACGGCTGCGTTGAATTTGCTGCCTCAACAGCGTTGAAGCACCCAGACTGAAATGAAGTCTGTGCAATTGTGGAGTGGGTTTTAATATTAACTCAAGTTTATCAGCATTTAACTGATCAGTTGTAGGGATTTCAATGTGCACTTATTATAATTTTGTTATTGTGGAATGTGATCTAAAATGCAAAAAAAAAAAGTGCATCCTAATAACAATATTTGTATTAAGGCCAGACGTGTTTTATCCTAACCTCATTCTTGTACTGTGAACGGCTATTTGTCCGGACTCACCCTGTTCTGTTCCGTTTTCTGCCCCCGATTTCCTGCACATTATGTCTAAAATGAATATTTATATTCTAAATTGCCAAGATGTTGTGAACATCCTGGGGTCTCTGTATTTGCTAAAATAAAATGTCATACAATGACAAACTCCCTTTGATTCATTTGTCTCGTGATTATTTTCTCTTTGTCATTTTCCCGTTTGGTACAATGTTTCTGGCGTCGAAATTGCTGTGTTTAACTTTAGTTTAGAGCTACGGCGAGGAAATGGGCCCCTCGGCCCACCGAGTCCGCGCCGACCAGCGATCCCCGTACACTAACATTATCCTACTCGCACTAGGGACAATTTACATTTTATACCACGCCGATTACCCTACAAACCTGCACGTCTTTGGAGTGTGGGAGGAAACCGGAGCACCCGGTGAAAACCCACGCAGGTCACATGGAGAACATGCAAACTCCGTACAGACTGCACCCGTGATCGAGATCGAACCCGGGTTTCTGGCGCTGCGATATGTTTTGTAGCCCCAACTTGGTTTGTTTTAAAAAAAGGACAAAGTGCTGGAATAACTCAGAGGGTCAGGCAGCATCTCTGAAGAACATGGATAGGTGATGTCTTGTGTTGAGAACTCTTCCCAAGACGGTTTATTTCAGGCTGCCTGTCATCTGATTGATAATTGTTTAAAATTTAAGTTTTTAATTAAATATGGAACGTTCTATACTTTGAAGATGCTGTAAACTAACCATTTCCAATCTTTTAAAGGCTTTTAAATGAAGGGCATGGAATAGAGATATAGATGATGATAAGATCAGTTTAACTTGGCATCATGTTTGGCACAAATATTGTTCTATGGTCTATGAAACGTGACAGACAGGAAAATAAGATACAAGGAACTGCAGATGCTGGGTCTATACCAAAAAAAGTGCTGGAGTAACTCAGCTTGTTATTTCAGAGATGAATGCATGTTACTCCAGAGAGCATGTTCTCCAGAGATGCTGCCTGACCTGCTGAGTTACTCCAGCACGCTGTGTCTGTTTTGGACAAGATAAGACTTTGATCATCTATCCCTTACACGACTTCCCACAAACACAGCTGGCGATACCACGAGGCAAGGGTAACATCTGAATCCTAACCAGACGAGAGTGTGCGGAAAGTACCTTGGCAACGAGTCAATTTCTTCGAGAGGAAGTGAAAAAAAAGGTTTCATTTGAAAAGTGAATAAGGAAACATTTTTAAATGGTCAGAAATTAAACAACACTCAATATTATGTAGATGGACACAAGCCCTGGAGTAACTCAGCAGGTCAGATGTCTATCTTCGGTTTAAACCAGCATCTGCAGTTCCTTCGTACTCAAGATTCTGCTTCACAAAAAAAAAAGACACAACGTGCTGGAGTAACTCGGTGAGTCAGGCAAATTCTCTTGAGGATATGGGTAGGCAATGCTTTATGTCTGAAGAAAGGTCCCGACCTAAAACGCTGCCCATCCATGTCCTCCAGAGATGCTGCCAGACCAGCTGAGTTACTCCAGCACTTTGTGTCTTTTGTTATGATTTGTTATATGGTTATATGGTTTCAATGTTACTTCTATCTTCATGCAGCTGAGATAAAAACAGGAATGCTGGAAGCACTCAGCAGATCAGGGGGCATCTATGGAGAAAGCTTAAGTTTAAAGATACAGATTGAAAACTGGCCTTTTGGATCGCCGAGTCCCCACTAACAATCGATCACCCATTCACACTCGTTCTATGTTATTATCACTTTCACATCTACTCTCGACACACTAGGGCCATTTACAGAAGCCAATTAACCTACAAACTCGCCCACGTCTCAACATACAGAAGCCAACAAACTCACCTACAAATTCACCCACGTTTGAGATGTGGGAAGAAACTGGAGCACCCAGAGAAAACCCATTCTGCCATGCAAACTCCACACGGACAGCACCGGAGGTCAGGTTCAAACTTGGTCTCTTGGTTCAATGGTGTTTTATTGTCATGTGTCCACTGTACAGTAAAATTATTTTTGCATCAATAACATTTTGCATCAATATCATCAATAGCACCAGTTTACAAAATGTCCAAAGACCAGTCCACATGCTCAATGTACTGCAGCGGCTCCCAATCCAGCTGAAGCCCCGGGCTACTGCAGGGCCTCTTCCATCGCCCTCGACAGGCTCAGCCCGCCAACCCACGCCCGCCCAACCGCCTCTGTGTCCCTGGGGGTAACTCCTATCACCCCTACCACCCCAGCAACGGACTGTTCCAGCTGCTACGGTCAGGCAAGCGCCTCCGCTGTCAAAACGCTGTCAAAACGGAGAGGATGAGACGGAGTTTCTTCCCACAGGCCATTAGGACCGTAAACTCTTATCTCACCAGGGACTAATTTACTGTTGTGTCTTTTTTTTCTAAAATGTAAATACTGGTTCTGTTCTGTTTTGTTTTTGCACAATCCGCAGGCATTGCCACTTTCATTTCACTGCATATCTTGTATGTGTATGTGACAAATAAACTTGACTTGACTGCAGCCGACTTTGCACAGTGATCTGAGGCAGCAGCTCTACCAGGGGAACAGTGTTCATCTTTAAGTTTTTAAGCAGGAACTGCAGATGCTGGAAAATCGAAGGTACACAAAAATGCTGGAGAAACTCAGCGGGTGCAGCAGCATCTATGGAGGGAAGGAAATAGGCAACGTTTCGGCCCGAAACGTTGCCTATTTCCTTCGCTCCATAGATGCTGCTGCACCCGCTGAGTTTCTCCAGCATTTTTGTGTACTTTCATCTTTAAGTTGCTTGATGTTTTTCATGTTTCATCACAGCGTGACCTGCCAGTAAATACAAATTTCCAGCAATTTGTATCTTTTGTTCAGATTTCCAGCATCTGCGATCCTTTGCTTTTTGAGTGGTTGCGAGGATGCAGTGTGTCTGGTGTGGAGCCTGGAACAAGCTCAGGGGGAAAAAAACTATTATCTACTCTTCTTATGTCAGTGAAAATGGAGACATGTGACAGGGAAACAGGCCCATTGTATGCTTGCCAAATATGATGTTGCAATTAGATTTGCCTCGGGCAAAATCTAATCATTGACCAAAATAATGTGATACTGTTACCAACCTGTGAGCTACTGAATTTTCAATTTTTGGAACATCTGCTCTTTGGGCAACCCATAATTCACCGGGATCAATCTCCAGAATGGGATTTCCACAAATATTCTCCTATTCTGCTATTTGGGAGTTTCTAGTTCACATGCCTGGTTCATAGAAACATAGAAACATTAGGTGCAGGAGTAGGCCATTCGGCCCTTCGAGCCTGCACCGCCATTTAATATGATCATGGCTGATCATCCAACTCAGTATCCCGTACCTGCCTTTTCTCCATACCCTCTGATCCCCTTGGCCACAAGGGCCACATCTAACTCCCTCTTAAATATAGTCAATGAACTGGCCTCAACTACCCTCTGTGGCAGAGAGTTCCAGAGATTCACCACTCTCTGTGTGAAAAAAGTTCTCCTCATCTCGGTTTTAAAGGATTTCCCCCTTATCCTTAAGCTGTGACCCCTTGTCCTGGACTTCCCCAACATCGGGAACAATCTTCCTGCATCTAGCCTGTCCAACCCCTTAAGAATTTTGTAAGTTTCTATAAGATCCCCTCTCAATCTCCTAAACTCTAGAGAGTATAAACCAAGTCTATCCAGTCTTTCTTCATAAGACAGTCCTGACATCCCAGGAATCAGTCTGGTGAACCTTCTCTGCACTCCCTCTATGGCAATAATGTCCTTCCTCAGATTTGTAGACCAAAACTGCACGCAATACTCCAGGTGTGGTCTCACCAAGACCCTATACAACTGCAGTAGAACCTCCCTGCTCCTATACTCAAATCCTCTTGCTATGAAAGCCAACATGCCATTCGCTTTCTTTACTGCCTGCTGCACCTGCATGCCTACCTTCAATGACTGGTGTACCATGACACCCAGGTCTCGCTGCATCTCCCCCTTTCCCAATCGGCCACCGTTTAGATAATAATCTGCTTTCCCGTTTTTGCCACCAAAATGGATAACCTCACATTTATCCACATTAAACTGCATCTGCCAAACATTTGCCCACTCACCCAGCCTATCCAAGTCACCTTGCAGTCTCCTAGCATCCTCCTCACACCTAACACTGCCCCCCAGCTTAGTGTCACCCGCAAACTTGGAGATATTGCCTTCAATTCCCTCATCCAGATCATTAATATATATTGTAAATATCTGGGGTCCCAGTACTGAGCCTTGCGGTACCCCACTAGTCACTGCCTGCCATTGTGAAAAGGACCCGTTTACTCCTACTCTTTGCTTCCTGTTTGCCAGCCAGTTCTCTATCCACATCAATACTGAACCCCCAATGCCATGTGCTTTAAGTTTGTATACTAATCTCTTATGTGGGACCTTGTCGAAAGCCTTCTGGAAGTCCAGATACACCACATCCACTGGTTCTCCCCTATCCACGCTACTAGTTACATCCTCGAAAAATTCTATAAGATTCGTCAGACATGATTTACCTTTCGTAAATCCATGCTGACTTTGTCCAATGATTTCACCACTTTCTAAATGTGCTGCTATCCCATCTTTAATAACTGACTCTAGCAGTTTCCCCACTACCGATGTTCCTCTTTCAGAGGGAAGAGCTGGCCTGAAGTGATACTACAGTTTGATTAATATTTGTAGAATTATATAAAGAGAGGATGAGGCAATATCCCAGGAGAAAATCATTCCACACAGGGTTTAAGAAGGAACTGCCGATGCTGGAAAATCAAAGGTAGACAAAAGTGTTGGAGAAACTCAGCGGGTGCAGCCGCATCTATGGAGCGAAGGAAATACGCAACGTTTCGGGCTGAAATCCTTCTTCAGTGAAATAGGCAATGTTTCGGGCTGGAACCCTTCTTCAGTCTGAAGAAGGGTTTCGGCCCGAAACGTTGCCTATTTCCTTTGCTCCATAGATGCTGACTCACCCACTGAGTTTCTCCAGCACTTTCGTCTACCCTCATTCCACACAGAGCCCCTTGCTGTACTGAAGGAGGTGACTGACACGAAACGTCACCTATTCCTCCTCTCCAGAGATGCTACCTGTCCCACTGAGTTACTCCAGCATTGTGTGTCTCTCTTCAGCGTATAACCAGCATCTGCATTTCCCTCCTGCGCACCTTGTTGTACAACCTGTTGCACAACCAAGAGTAGACGTGAGAAGGGATTGCTAACCAGACGAAAGATAAAATTCAAGGGTGTGCTTAAAGCCTTGAAGAAATGCACCACCTTCATAGATACCTGGGAATCTCTGGCCCTTGTCATCAAAGTGGAGAACGAGCATTGGGATGGTTTTGAGAGCCTTGAATGCAGGCATTGGGAGCACACAGAAACCAGATCTAAGTAATAGACTACCACATAAAGTACGCAACTTCCCATTCCACCCATCGGCCATCTCCTGCCCCAACTGCGGCAGCTTGTGGTTCTCATATTGGTCTTATCAACCACCGCAGAACCCATTGCAATAGGGGTGACAGCAAGTCACCCTTCAATCTCCCAAGAGGAGGGTGGGGCCTCATTGAAACTTACCGAATAGGGTGGAAAGAGTGGATGTGGAGAGGATGTTTCCACTAGTGGGAGAGTCTAGGACCAAAGGCCACAGCCTCAGAATAAAAGGACGTTCCTTTAGAAAGGAGATGAGGAATTTTAGTCAGAGTTCAGTTTGGTTTATTGTAACGTGTACCGAGGTACAGTGTGTGAAAAGCTTTTGTGGCGTGCTAGCCAGTCAGCATAAAGACAAGACATGATTACAAACGAACCATTGTATACAGTGTACAGATACATAATGGTGGTGAATCTGTGGAATTCATTAACAGTGTAAAAAGGAACTGCAGGTGTTTGTTCAAGTATTCAGCATTGTTCAGTATTGATGTGGATAGAGAACTGGCTGGCAGACACCAGACTGATTCCTGGGATGTCAGGACTTTCATATGAAGAAAGACTGGATAGACTCGGCTTGTACTCACTAGAATTTAGAAGATTGAGGGGGGATCTTATAGAAACTTACAACATTCTTAAGGGGTTGGACAGGCTAGATGCAGGAAGATTGTTCCCGATGTTGGGGAAGTCCAGAACAAGGGGTTACAGTTTAAGGATAAGGGGGAAATCTTTTAGGACCAAGATGAGAAAAACATTTTTTACACAGAGAGTGGTGAATCTCTGGAATTCTCTGCCACATAAGGTAGTTGAGGCCACAGTTCATTGGCTATATTTAAGAGGGAGTTAAAAAAAATGAAAAATGAAATGATTCAATTTATTGTCATTGTCAGTGTACAGTACAGAGACAACGAAATGCATTTTTAGCATCTCCCTTGAAAGGGAGACACAGGGCGTCGCGGTGTGCCCGCGCCTGCCGCCGTAATTACATTCCATTACAGGCAAAGGTGGGTGAAGTGTCTTGCCCAAGGACACAACAGTATGCACTCCAAGCGGGATTTGAACCGGCTACCTTCCGGTCGCCAGCCGAACTCTTAGCCCATTGTGCTATCTGTGTTAGATGTGGCCCTTGTGGCTAAAGGGATCAGGGGGTATGGAGAGAAGGCAGGTACGGGATACTGAGTTGGATGATCAGCCATGATCATATTGAATGGCGGTGCAGGCTCGAAGGGCTGAATGGCCTACTCCTGCACCTAATTTCTATGTTTCTATGTTTCTAAACCAAAGATAGACACAAAAAGCTGGAGCAACTCAGCGGGAAAAGGCGGCATCTCTGGAGATCATCAGTTCAGTTCAGTTTTCTTTGCCATCTGCAGGTTAACACAGGGTCAAGGGTACACAATGAAATGTGTTAGACAAGACAACAGGTCACCTCAGCAATGAGAGGCAGGGGGCGCACTGTGCGAGGGAGCTGCATTCTGGGAGGTGTAGTCAATGGTCCCGCTTTGGTCGGGCGGGCGGATATGAGTGGGACTACAACTCCCAGGGTGCACCGGTCACGTGTGTGGTGGGTGGGGGGGGTTAGGCCGCGCAGGTGC
The DNA here is from genome assembly GCF_028641065.1 of Leucoraja erinaceus. Taxonomy (NCBI): domain Eukaryota; kingdom Metazoa; phylum Chordata; class Chondrichthyes; order Rajiformes; family Rajidae; genus Leucoraja; species Leucoraja erinaceus. The sequence continues at coordinate 30,284,773 of NC_073400.1, read as the reverse complement.
GGTCGGACTACAACTCCTGTGGTGCACCGGTCACGTGTGTGGTGGTGGTGGGGGGGGTTAGGCCGCGCAGGTCCGTTCGGACTACAACTCCCGTGGTGCACCGGTCACGTGGTGTGGTGGGGGGGGGGGTTAGGCCGCGCAGGTCCGGTCTGACTACAACTACCAGGGTGCATTGCCACTGGGGGGGCGTCATGTGACCCGGCGGGCGGGCGGGCGGCGAACACGGGGCCGAGACCGACGCCGCCCCTCGTTCCCTCCTACCTCAGCCAGTCTCCCTCACACCGAGGGCCGCCCTCAGCCCGTCTCTCCTCCCTCAGTGAGTTCTCCTCACACCGAGGGCCGCCCTCCTCCCCTCCCTCCCTCCCTCTCAGCGTCCACTTCCCTCGGCGTGTCCTCGTCCATCAAAGGGTCCTCCCCCTTCTTTCCCTCCCTCAGTGAGTCCTCGTCCTTCAGCGGATCTCCCTCTTCGCTCCCTCAACGAGTCTCCCCTCCTACTGTCCTCCCTCCTTCAGCCAGTCTCCCTCCCTCCCTCCCTCGGCCAATCTCCCTCAGTGAGTCTTCGTCCCTCAGTGAGGGTCGCCCTCCCTCTTCTTAGTCTCCCTCCGAGTTTTCGTCCCTCCTTTTTACCTCCAGTGTGTCTTCCTCCATCTTCCTTTCCTCATCAAGTATCTCGCTTTCCTTCTCCTCACTCCCTCACCCCTCACTGGGTGTTCTCTGTGCCCTCTCCATCTGCCCATCCTCCATCCACTCAGCGAGTGACCCTCCTACCTTTCCCCCTCTCCCTCAGCGAGTGGCCGTCCTTCCCCAGTGAACCCCCCCCCCCCCTCCCTCGGTGAACCTCCCTTGCTCCATCCCTCTCCTCTCTGCCCCTCCATTCACCCCCCCCTTCAGCAAGTCGCCCACCTTCCTCTGTGCACCAATCTCCCTCCATCCTTGAGCCTCCCTCCTCGGCAGCCAACCTACATAACCTCCCTCCCTCCTTCTCTTCCTCCCTGCTCCTCAGTGTCTGCCTCCCTCATTGAGCCTGAGCCTCTGTCGTTCACTCCCCAGACCATCATGGCCAAGGACTACCTGTTCAAGGTGCTTGTGATCGGTGACAGTGCGGTGGGCAAGACCTCCCTTGTGCATCGTTACACCAACGACAGCTTCAGCAAACATTACAAGTCCACCGTGGGAGGTAAGTGGAGGTGTATACTTGTATATAACTCTCAAGTCATGCACATCCGTACAGTGTCTTTCATTAGGTTGATATAGATCTAATCTCATAGATGGAGGAGCAATATCTCTTTGGGGTTACCAGTTTGCTGTGGGAGTTAAAAGTAACTTTTTTGAGCTGATAGAGCTCTGCAGTGGGAGGTGGGGTGAAGATAGATTTATCTTGCTAGATTGATAATTGTATGAAAAGGGAGGGAAAAGTTGAAAGTGTTTTTTGTTTGGAATTAATGCCTGTGTTGCTGCCTCTCAACTTGGGGGACGCTCGCTCAATTAATGTCAGAGGTTGGGTGGATTGCTGTCTGTAATTTTCTCCATGGCTTTCTTCAGGGCTCTCCGGTTTATTCCCGCATCTAAAAGATGTGTGGATATGTAGATTGCTTATTGTCGGAACCTTTTTCCCCACCATTGAAAAATCAAATACTAGGGGGCAGAGCAATAAGCTGAGAGGGGCAAAGTTTAAAGATGTGGGGGTGGGCAAGTTATTTTTACACCGAGGGTTGTTCAAGCAAGAACAGCATTTGCTGGAAATATCCAAGGTTGACAAAAATGCTGGAGAAACTCAGCTGGTGAGGCAGCATCTATGGACATATGGCAGCATCTACACAGAGGGTGGTGACTGCCTGGAACATGCTGCTGGGGGACGAAGTTGAGGTAGATATGATTGTATAATTTAACAAACTTTGGAAAGACACATGGATATGCATATGGATTACGTGGAGGCAGATAAGAGTTGGTCTTGGTGTCATGTTCTGCACAGATATTGTGGGCTAAAGGATCTGTTCTTGTGTTGTACTGATCGATGTTGCCTTCTAAGTTACTGCTTTATGTGGATTAATAGCAAAAAGAAACAGACAAGGGGAGTTATAGAACCAGAGTCATGCAGCATGGAAACAGGCCCTTCGGCCCAACTTGCCACCACCGACCAACATGCCTGTCCATATTAGTCCCACCTGCCTGCATTTGGCCCATATTCACCTAAACTTGTCCTATCCATGTACCTGTCTAAATGTTTCTTAAACGTTGCTACAGTACTTGCTGACAGGCATTTGTGAGAGAGAATTAATTGCAGGGATATAGGAAAATAAGGCGAAGGGAAACGTTTAAAAGGAAACCACAGATGGTGTAAATTAAATAAAATCAGAAAATGCTAGAAATATTCAGTGGGAAGGAGCATATGTGGGAAGAGTGACAGTAAAAATATTCAGGTCAAATCCCTTTTGTCAGAACTGGTGGAGAAGCAATCCTTTAAGCTACAGGGAGGCCGAGGAGATGAGATGCCTCTGGTCAAACCGGACTGACTGTGGGGTTGAGCTGCAAACAAGGTTATCTGGTCAGTGAGTAAATGGGAATTGACAGAGAGAGTATGTACAGAAGATTTGGGGGGGGGGGGTTAATTTTTTTTTTTAAGTTCACTAGAGATGCAGCCTGTCCTGCTGGTTTACGGTAGCATTTTGTGTCTATCTGGAGGAGACCATGTTGTGAACAGCAAGCGCAGTTGACTAGATTGGAGGAAGTGAAAGTGAATCACTGCTTTACCTGGAATTATAGTTTGGGACCCTGGATGATAGGAAGGGGTGAAGAGAAAGGGCAAGTTTTGCTTTAGCTATGGTTGCAAGGAAAAGTGCCATTGAAGTGGGGTTATTGGTGGAAGAGTGGGAATATTGGGCTGAGAAGCATGCAATGATGGGCTGAATAGCCTTCTTCATCTTTATAAGTAAAATATACAAGATGTTGTTATTTAGGCATGTATTACTTTGTTGGGTCTAAAAATACACTAATACTTTTAAATTAAATCAAATTCTTGCTTTTATCAAGTGCATTTTAGACATTCCCCAGGGTTTTGCAATCAATTACTTTCAAAGCCTAGTCACTGTTGTCATGTTCTAAACTGTATGAATAATGTTTTATGGTGCAAAAGTTGAAGTTCATAAATACACGAGCAATACACTGCAGAATACCCATGTGAAGTGAAAGTCAGTTTCTGTGATTTAAGGATAAGGGGGAAGTCTTTTAGGACCGAGATGAAAAAAACATTTTTCACACAGAGAGTGGTGAATCTCTGGAATTCTCTGCCACAGAAGGTAGTTGAGGCCAGTTCATTGGCTATATTTAAGAGGGAGTTAGATGTGGCCCTTGTGGCTAAAGGGATCAGGGGGTATGGAGAGAAGGCAGGTACAGGATACTGAGTTGGATGATCAGCCATGATCATATTGAATGGCGGTGCAGGCTTGAAGGGCCGAATGGCCTACTCCTGCACCTATTTTCTATGTTTCTATGATGAGGATACCTACTTGATCCATTGTCCCTGTGATTGCCCGATAATTGATACCATGCTTTTTACCAGGGCCCTACAAATATTTCCTTTTCCAATATATTTCCAATTCCCACTTAAGAATTATTCAATTGATTTCTTCCACCCTCTAGTACAATTTATGTTGTGTGTTTTCTGAGTCCAGGCACCTGTGATGCCACTGCAAACAAGGATTTCATTGTACATGCGATCACTGTATGTGCATATGACAATAAATATGCATAATATTCAACATCAACGTGACTGATTCAAAGACCAAAATCTCTCTCTCTTGTCTTTTCTCAATCAATTGTCTGTTTAGTTTTTAACACTTCTTCGAGTGGGAACAGACTTTCCTCAACTGTTTAAAACTATTCCATGTGAATTACTTTTCCAACCTTGCATTAGTTATCTTAGTTGGGTAAATGTTACGTTATGATTAAAATTTGTATTTTAGACCACTTTGTCTTCAAATTTAGTGTGTAGAATTGCATAGTAGGACCTTTGACAGAATGTTTGTATGCCAATTAACAAGTACCTATTTATAACGTCCTATTTTGCTCACTTCTGTAGCCTTCTATGCCTTGGAAATTAAATTGTTTAAGAAAGAACTGCAGATGCTGGAAAAATCGAAGGTAGACAAAAATGCTGGAGAAACTCAGCGGGTGAGGCAGCATCTATGAAGCGAGGGAATAGGTGACGTTTCGGGTCTCAACCCGAAACGTCACCTATTCCTTCGCTCCATAGATGTTGCCTCACCCGCTGAGTTTCTCCAGCATTTTTGTCTACCTTGGTAATTCAATTGCTCATCTAGATACTGAAATGCATGAGAGTCTGTCTCAACCTTTAGCACATGGTCCCGACTCCGATCATTCTCCAAGTGAAAAAAAATATTGTTGCGATTCCCTCTAAACTTCCCACTTATTTCCATAAACTTGTCCCCTATGTTTTAAGACACCCCTGCATAGAAAGTGATATAAATCATTTATTGTCATATGTACAAGTACAGTTAGACACGGGTGCAATGAAAATCTTGTTTGCAGTAACGTCGTGGCTATCCCTCGAGGTCGAGGATGATGGTCTACGTTCTGTTGTTTTTATGGAATCTCAGGTGGCTTATGAGTAGTGGTTTTGTGCTGCTCAGAGAACAAAGACGCCTGTGCTTGTAACGCCACCGGCACCTACACTCAGACACCACACAAGAACATAAATTATGCAAGACAACAGAAGAAAGACCGCAAAAACAACATTGGTGTAAAATCAAGAAGAAAACTAGTTTGCGATAGTGCAAGAGGTGATGGTCTTTGGTTGTTGAGGTGCGATAAGGCTTGTTCAGTTAGGATCAAAAAGAACAATGGCTGTAGGATACTAGGACACAGAGAAATGGGATTATCTTAAATGGGCATCTTGGTTGGGATGGATAAATTGGGCCAAAGGGCCATACTCCATGGCTAATGCGTTGTCTTTAAATTTGTGGTATTTTCCCGCAAGATAGAGTCAAAGAGTGATGCAGCGTGGAAATCGGCCCACACCAGCCAACGTGTCCCAGCTACACTAGTCCCACCTGCCCATGCTTGGTCCATATCCCTCCACACCTGTCCTATCCGTGTACCTGTCCATCTGTTTCTTAAATGTTGGGATAGCCTCTGCCTCAACTACTTCCTCTGGCAGCTTGTTCCATACACCCACTACCCTTTGTGTGAAAAAGAAATAGAGGAATATTGAAAATTAACTCGGTGTCAATGCCTTTCAGCATCATAAATGAACTGTAGGAATTTAAGATGCTATTACATCCTCATGTCCAGGACCTTTCCTCGGGTTATTGCTGGGTCAGTAGGAATGGAGCAAAATTAACAATTATCTAGTTAACCTTGTGTATCCTTTGTATGGAGTGTATATTGTGAATATAGAGTTGAACACAATTATTCTTGAATAGTTCACAGTCATCTTAGAAAAATTACAAGAACAGGAGCTTAAAGCAGCATTGGCTGTCTTGTGCCCTTATCATCCAAATAAATCTTGTGTACAAGTCTCTGCTTTGTGAAACATTTTCCTGTGCTTCACTAATGAAAAAATATTTTAGTTTAAACTTCTCGTGCTGCACTTCATAGCTTGACCCTGAGATGCACACCAGCAGGATATTGCCTGGAAAAGAGTAGTTTAATTATAAGGAGAGACTAGAGGAGCTAGGTCTGTCTCGGAGCAGAGGAGGTTAAGTGAAAGGATTGAGGTATATAAAATTGAGGGCAATAGATAGGATAGACTGCAGGATATCTCTCCTCGTATCAGATGAAACTAGAAGACATGAGGTTTACGGTCAGGCGGAAGAGATTTGAAAGGAGAGTTTCTTTGCCCATAGAGTAATACATACTTGGAATACATTGCCTGGGAGAGTGGTTCAGACTGGGTCCTGACAGCATTTGTCCAGATTAGTAGTCAAGAGTGTTATTGTCACATGTCCCAGATAGAACAATTAAATTCTTACTTGAAATGCTGCAGCAGAGAGGGCTATAGACCGGAATTAATGAGGAAGAGTGATCACTGGCAGAGATGTTAGAACATAGACCGGTACAGCACAGGAACAAGTCCTTTAGCCCACAATGTCCATGTATTGTATTGTATATCTTTATTGTCATTTCCTGAGTATTCACATACCCAGAGGAAACAAAAAAACGTTGCTCAACCAGTGTCCATTCAGTGTGCATTAAAAATAAATAGAAGTAAAAATACATATATCATGAACAAATTTAACACTCTACTAAACATTCAACAGGCGTTCCGATCGGCAGCGGCACAGCAGTGGTTCTGCTGCAGTGTGTCCAGGTTGGTGGTTGGTGCTCGACACTTTGGCAGGGGGCAAAGTCCATTTAGCAGTCTTATAGCCTGTGGGAAGAAGCTGAGGAGCATCCTGCTGGTTTTGCAGCTAATGCTCCTGTACCTCTTCCCAGATGGCAGGATGGAGAAAATGTCATGCGATGGGTGGTAGAGGTCTTTGATGATGGAGATGGCTCTGCTGATACATCTCTTCCTGTATATGTCCAGCAGGAAAGGGAGTGGAGCACCAATAATCCTGCTGGCGGTCTTCACAATCCTGTCTAGTTGGTGCCGTTCGTACGCCTTGCAACTCCCGAACCAGGAAGTGATGCCGTAGGTCAATGTGCTCTCGATTGTCCCCCTATAAAAAGTCCGTAGGTGTGTAGTGGGGAGACCTGCTTTACGTAGTCTTCGGAGAGGGTGTAGTCGCTGCTGGGCTCTCTTGACCAGTGCTGTGGTGTTGGCCGTGGGCGTCAGGTCATCAGACAGATGAAGTATGTTGTACTTGATCTCAAGTTAATTTATCTCCTCTGTCATGTGATCCATATCCTTCCATATCCACATTCATAGAACATATCCATGTGTCTATTTAAAAGTCTCTTGAACACTCATACCATATCTGACCACACATTCCAAGCATCTTTGTTTTATTAATAAAATTTGTCCCACATCTCCTTTAAACTTTGCCCCTCTCACCTTAAGCCTTTGCTTTAGTTTAGTTGAGATATACAGCGCGGAAACATGCTCTTCGGCCCATCAAGTCCGCGCTGACCAGCACATTAACACTATCCTAAACACACTAGGGACAATTTGCACATACACCATGCCAATTAACCTACAAACCTGTACGTCTTTGAAGTGCGGGAGGAAACCAAAGATCTCGGAGAAAACCCACGCGGTCACGGGGAGAACGTACAAACTCTGTACAGTCAGCACCCGGAGTCAGGATTGAACCCGGGTCTCTGGTGCTACAAGCACTGTAAGGCAGCAACTCTGCCGCTGCTCCACCGTGCCGCCCCTGCTGTGCTCTCTAGTATTTGACATTTCCAACCAGGGAAAATGTTGTGATTGTCTGCCATATCTATGCATATTGTAATTTTTTACACTTCTATCAGATCTGCTCTCAACATCTGACATTCTGGAGAAAACAATCCCAGTTTGTCCATCCTCCCCTTGTATACCTTCTAATCCAGGCAGCATTTTTGGTAAACCTCTTCTGCACCCTATCCAATCTCTCCCCATCCTTTCTGTAATTGGGCGACCAGAACAGCACACAATACTCCCAAAAGCAGCCGAACCAAAGTTCTACAATGCTGCACCATGACTTCCTGACATTTTTACTCAATGCCCCGACCGATATGCCGTTGCCATACTATCTATTTGTGTTGTTACTTTCAGGTTGGGCTGAATAGCCGGTTTCAATGCAGTGTGTGAAAACCAAATGAGTATGAGTTTATGCCGAAAATTGAGATTTCATTGTGCACTGCACTCCTTATAATATTAGCAGGAAAACATTTAAACATTTCTCCACTAATTTAACCCTCATCAGCATATCAAACATTATTGCCATTATTAATTTAAAGCAGTGTCAGTTTTGGGATTATCAGATTGTTTGCTTGGCAAGTGGAGGAGTAAATGATACCATTTATATTGCAGTATAGTCTAGAATCAGTGCCGGTAAGTTTGGGTGCATTTTCTGTGATAATTTAGTGTATTAAAAGGAAATAATATGTGTTTCAGCTGGTGATGGAAATTAAAGCACTAATGACCGTACTTGTGAAAATGTGGGCGAGGAGCTGTGCAAAAGGAAATGTTCAAATATTAATTTAATCTGTACATTGTTTTCCAAGTGCCAATGGGAATAAGGTTTGCAGGAAGTGTAGGGAAATATTAATGAGCCCCATGAGACTAATTGTCTGGAATGTTTGTTGTCATAGGAGATGTAATTCAGTTATAAGCATATAAAAGGTATCAGCGTATGGAACAACAATGATGGTGGGGAGGGCAGCAAAATGGATTACACCAAGTTGTGGCAATGATTGAGGATGTGGTTAAGGCAACAATGAGATTTGTAAAGTCTAATAAAAATGACTGGTTACAATTAAAGGGTAAAACCTTAACATTTGAAAAAACAGTAAAACTGATTTGAAATGAGTGGGTTCATTGCCAAGGATGTCCAGTGAGTAACAAAAACCGAAGCTGCTTCAGCTAATAATTCACCACGGTAGAATGAATATGTTTTCAAATAAAAATGTACTGTTTCTCATGAACAGCAGAATTATATGTGTGATGAGTATGCTTACTTAAATTTTATTCTGCTGAAACTGTTGTTCAACAAGGATCAGCGCCCCACATAAGAGCTTCTTGAATAATTAGTTTGCTTTATTTAAACTCAATCTAGAATTATTGTTCATGAACCAAAATATTGACCATGTATTGTAGTGACATGAGCCATTTTGAAACTGAAAATCTCAGGGTCTTTATGTTCTCCTTTAAATGTGAAATATGGTCACATTAGTTACATAATGAAAATGCTATAATGAATTGACCTATAATGAATTGAATTGTTGCACCTTAATTTAAGGAAAAAACTTTTAACAGTATTTAAAGTTTAGTTTAGTGATATATCATGGAAAACGAGTCCTTCGACACACTGAGTCCATGCCGACCATTGATCACCTGCTCACACTAATTCTGTGTAGGAAGGAACTGCAGATACTGGTCTTCAGACAAAGATCAATGGTTCAATGGTCTTTTGTTGCCACGTTTACCATTGGTACAGTGCAATTAGATTTGCCATATAGACATTCCAGAAAAAAAGCAACAAGACACACACTTACCTAAAAGTTAACATAAACATCCACCACAGCAGCTCGCCCACATACCTCACTGTAATGGAAGGCAATGATGTCTTATCTTCTTCCCTCCTTGTTCTCCCGCAAACGGAACAGTCAAACAATCCGTAGTCGGGGCGATCAAAGCTCCCGCAGTTGGCGATCGAAGCTCCCGCATCGGGGCGATCAAAGCTTGTGCGTTTTGGAGCTCCGGAAGTTCCTGCGGCTTGGAGCTCCCGAAGTCGGCCCCTAACCAAGGGACCGCGAGCTCCACGATGTTAAGTCTACAAGCTCCCGCAGTTGGAGCTCCCGAGGTCGATCCCTGACAAAGGGACCGCCAGCTCCACGATGTTAAGTCCGCGGGCTCCCGCGGTTGGAGCTGCCAAAGTCGATCCAGCAAGAGGCCGCCTGCTCCTCGATGTTAGGCTGAAATGTGGATGGAGATACGACATAGGGGGAAAAAAATCGCATCTCCGTCGAGGAAAGAGATTTAAAAAAAGTTTCCCACAACCACATAATACAAAGCTAAATATACAATTAACATACAGTTAACAACATACTAAAAACAACAAAGATAGAAAAGGACGAGACAGGCTGTTGGCGAGGCTGCCATTGTACGGCACCACCCGGATGGGTCTCGACCCAAAACATCACCTATTCATTTTCTCCAGAGATGCTGCCTGGCCCACTGAGTTACTCCAGCTTTTTGTGTCTATCTTCACACTAATTCTACATTAGGCCCACTTTCTCATCCACTCCTTACACCCTAGGGCCGATGTACAGAGCCAATTAACCTACAAACCCGCACGTCTTTGGGGATGTGGGATGAAACCGGAGCACCGGGAGGAAACCCACACAGTTACAGGGAGAACATGCAAACTCCACACGGACATCACCCGAGGTCCGAATCTCTGGCACTGTGAGATAGCAGCTATACCACTGTGCCGCCCTGGAATTATCAATGATAATACCTGGTAAAATCAGCTACTCCAGCATTTTGTGTCTATCTTTAATATCTCCTTTGTTTTACCCAGTCAATTTGTGTCTGTCTGTCTGTCTGTCTGTCTGTCTGTCTGTCTGTCTGTCTGTCTGTCTGTCTGTCTGTCTGCTAAAGAGAGAAATCCACCCCATCATTTCCCATGCGCAATTTCTCGTGTGGAAATACATTTGTACATAACATTTGAAAATGGTGCAATACGCTGGAACTTAGCCAAGCATATTTCTTAATTTTGTAGCTAAATAAATTTAAATAGATATTCTTTAGCGTTTAGAGGAATGAGGAGTGATCTTATAAAATCGTTAGGGGGAGGGTGGGTGCATAACTTATGAAACAGAATGTTGAGTGTATTTAAAAATTGGAGATATCTACATTGTCTCCAACTTGAGATATCTACATAACACCTCCAAGATTTATGTGCTTATTATGGGAGTATCTTTTTTAAAAAGCACAATATTTCATGTGTCGCACTTTGGAAAGTGCATCGTTGGCGATTGTCCAGTGAATCAGATTAAGTATACAATAACATAGTAAGGCTTATCTGCCTAACCAGTTCAATTCAGTATGACATAACTCCTTAACTAAAGTGATGGCGCAATGGTTAAATTACCAGAGTAGTTTACAGATACATCGTGAAAACAGACCCTTCGACCCATCGAATCCGCTCCAACTAGCGATCGCCATGCACTAACACTGTCTGACACTTTTGGGACAATTTACAAGTTTTACTGAATTAACCTACAAACTTGTACGTCTTTGGAGTGTGGGAGGAAAACGAGCACCCAGAGAAAACCCACGCAGTCACGTGGAGAACATACAAACTCCATACAGACAGTGCCCATAGCCAGGATCAAACCCGGATTTCTGGCACTGTAAGGCAGCTCCGTGGGTTGTCACCTTGTCGTGGTGGAGAAGCTTGTGTGGACCTGAGATCCCGAGAGCTATGCCGTCTGGAGCTATGCTCCTGGTAGGGCCACCCATGGCGGATAGATCTCTGACAAAGAGCAATCCAACCAAGAACTCAACGGTGGAACAGGCAGAGGATGATGGCTGACCTTAGTGGAGCGTCACAGCGGCTGGGAAGGCGGATGAAGGCTGCAGCAAAAAGGGTCTCCGGTCGTCTTGTACTCCACGGCACTGGATTCTGACCCAGATCTGTCAAGGACCGTGGGGTGGCTGTCTGTGCACCAGTCTCCCCACGTTAAACAAAGTCACGCACAGGCATCCTCCATATAGGGAATAGCACCCTGGAGACACCCATGGTCAGCCATGACCGAAGGGAGCCTAAGAAGAAGGCAGCAACTCTATCGCTGCGCCACCGTGCCGCCCCACAGTAGTAATCTAGAACCCTGGAATAACACAGAGAACTTTCGAAGTTTAAATCCGATGATGAAATTTACATTTGCTTTATAATCTCGAATTTCAACAGTCTGCAGTGAGGGCTACAAAGTTAGACAAAAGTGCTGGAGAAACTCAACGGGTGCAGCAGCATCTATGTAGCGAAGGAAATAGGCAACGTTTCGGGCTGAAACATTGCCTGTTTCCTTCGCTCCATAGATGCTGCTGCACCCGCTGAGTTTCTCCAGCACTTTTGTCTACCTTCGATTTTCCAGCTTCTGCAGTTCCTTCTTAAACACTATAGCTACAAAGTTATCAGAATACACAACTGGTTTTCTAACCTACTTTGAGAGAGGACATCTGCAATTCTTGCCTGGTCTGGCCTCTCTGACTTCAGGCCCATCTGAAGTGATACAGCAAACCATGATATTTGGGGAAGGGGGGGAAACTAAATATAGGTTACATATACTGCCTTGCCAGTGGTGCCTGCATCCTGAAAAGTGAATCGATTAAAATTTCCAAATGCCCTACTGCCCCCGGTGTGAACAGGCTTTACATTTATTCTGAGCTTCAGCCCATTATTTGCCTGTTGACTTGAGGGTAGACCTTGCACTTCTGCAAAGTAAGGTCTCTATCAAACTGCCATTGTTTGGCACTGCCCTCTGACAATAAAGATACACCCGGAGTCCCTGGAAAATCAAGAGAGTCAAGAGTCAATTTAATTGTCATTTGGACCCCTTGAGGTCCAAACGAAATGCCGTTTATTGTGGATTATTTCATTTATCCAAGGAGCTGTCGGTTGATAGGTCATCGATCTTCAGATGCTGCCTGACCTGAAGATATCCTGCACTTTGTTTTACTTTCAGATTTCCAACATCCTGCATTATTTTGCAAAATGCTCTGCCAACAAATATCTGATTTGAGGAAGATCTTCATTGGGGATCAATAAATCTCTCGGCTGGGTGTTTTGTTGTTCAATAGACAATAACTAATGATGTTCAGATGCAATCCTAATTTTATCCTGGCTAAATCATTGAATGTTGTTGTAAAGATCTTTTGTTTTCTCTTCACAAACACTGATAACTATACTTTGTTCATTGATTTCAGTGGACTTTGCTCTGAAAACTTTACAGTGGTCTGACACGGAGGCCGTTCGACTTCAGCTTTGGGACATAGCAGGTAAGTGCCAACTTCAGTTTCTGAACCAGAAATATTTCAAATGGGTTGTTGTTACTCAATTATTACATATGGAAATGATCTCCTGATCGAATGTTACTATGTCAATAATGTGTGGGAAGGAACTTCAGATGCTGGTTTACACCGAAGATGGACACAAAATGCTGGAGTAACTCAGTGGGACAGGCAGCATCTCTGGAGAGAAGGAATGGGTGACGTTGAGGATCGAGACCCTTCTTCTGATTGAGACTTCTGCAGTCCCGCTGAGTTACGCTTTAGCATGTCAATAGGTTATGCTCTTTATAAAATTGTGCACATTGAATATCCCACAATTTATTTTGGAAATAGTTTTAAGTGAAACAAGTCACCTGCTGGTATCCTTGCATAGCTGCTCTCAGTGGCAATTATATTTGGTTTCAAATTAATGTTAAAAAAACAAATAAAACTTAAAAGGAGTACTTTTTTGAAGTTTGTATATATTTAATGGAAGTTCCATGCAGGCCAGCTGCCTGGAATTTGTGTAAAATATACAATATTACAAGCAATTTTCACTGACGTCAAACATTCAGTCATTTCTTTTAATTAACGAATAATTCCCTTTTAGATGTATAGCTAACTTTTGTCATGGAATGTTTTACCTCTACTGTGAGGTCCGGTATCAGACCTATTCTGTCTCCCATATTGCTGAGTTTAGATTAATTTTAATTATAGAAGGGCAATTGTTCTCAACTCTTCACTTATGGAAAACATATGAAGCCATAGAGTAGTGTAAATAAATTACTTTAACGATTCAAATAAAAACTGGGATAGCATGCAAGAGGAACTAAGAGGGGAAGGGATTTCTGAAGAACATATAGAACAACTTGATTAAAGCATTTGTGGCCCAAAGAAATGGTGGCATTCCTGAATTCTATTCTGAGAAATGAACCAAGTTAAGTGCATGGATTATCAATGTGTGTTCAGTTTGGAGATACAGCATGAAAACAGATCTTTCGACCCACTGAGTCCGTGCCGACCAGCATTCTCTGCACACTAGCACTATCCTACACACTGGGGACAATTTACAATCTTCACTGAAGCCAATTAACCTACAAACCTGTACGTCTTCGGAGTGTGGGAGGAAACCGGAGAAAACGCACGCTGTCACAGGGAGAGCGTAAAAACTCTGTACAGACAACACCCGTAGTCAGGATCGAACTCGGATCTCTGGTGCAGTAAGGCAGTAAATCTACCGCTGCGCCTCTGTGCCACTCCATGATCCTTGTACTTGATTTATGTCATATTGTGAGGTTCCAAATAGATGTGGAAATGGATAAGGAACACTCCATGGTAGCATGCTGCCTCACCCGCTGAGTTTCTCCAGCATTTTTGTCTACCTTCGATTTTTCCAGCATCTGCAGTTCTTTCTTAAACAGGAACACTCCAAGGTAAGATTAATCAACTGGGGAAGTACTCATTTCTATCGGATGATCCGGCTTCAGTAAATTGGGATGGAATAAAATCTCTATGTAAATAACGACATCCTTAAAGATTCAGCTACAATGTGGGTACATTCCCATTAGAGAGTAAGTTATGGAAATTAAAGCTGGAACAACTTGGATAACAAAAAAAAACGAGTAAAATAAAATAAACAAGTAAAATGAAGCAGAGAAGAAAGAATATATGATATTCACATGACAGGATCGTAACAAGACAGACAAAAACAGCTGATTACAGGAGGTTCTGAGAAGTTAAAAGAAGGAGATACTAGGGATCATGCGAGAAGGCTGGTAACACGCACAAAAAGGATATCTAAAAATATTTAGTGGGCACGTGAATAGGAAATGTGATGTAGGGGAGGAATTGGAATTAGTCAGAGACCACAAAAGGAGATGGAGCCAAGTCTGGTACTGTACATCATTCTTCAGCAGGGAAGATGAGAGACTGCCGGGGCCTCTGCAAAATATGTAGTTGAGATTCTGAATAGGGTAACAATTGATAAAGTGGAGTTCTCATGGATGGATGGCAAATGAAATGTAGATCTGGTTTGTGCATGTCTAGTTCATTAAAGGAGGCATAGCGGGCTGAGAAAGTAGATAAGAGACTGCATGTTAATCTGGGCTGTGGAAATACAGGACATTTTATAATGAGCTTCCTAAAAATACTGATTCGGCCACAAATATTCTGTCCGGTTCTGGGTGCCATTTTTGAAATGACAAAAATGCTCCAGGCATGCTGGCTTGTTAAAATTATTCCTAAATTAGGAGACTTCAATTCTGTGGCTGGACAGGAGAGGTTGAGCTTGGAACAGAGCAAGTTATGAGGGGATCTAATGGAGTTATTTAAAATCATGAAGAAAATAGAAAGAGCGAGCAATAAAACAGTAGTTGGAAGGGTCAAGAACCAGGGGATGAACATGAATCA
Source organism: Leucoraja erinaceus (assembly GCF_028641065.1). Taxonomy (NCBI): domain Eukaryota; kingdom Metazoa; phylum Chordata; class Chondrichthyes; order Rajiformes; family Rajidae; genus Leucoraja; species Leucoraja erinaceus. The sequence continues at coordinate 30,269,706 of NC_073400.1, read as the reverse complement.
AAAGAAACGTGGTAAAAATGTTCATGCATCGTGATTGGCAGGGATGGAGGAAGATTCAATTGTATCATTGGAAAGATAGTTGGTGAGGATGTTGAAAGGAAAACGATTGTGGCTGCAGAGAAGTGGGATTCTTTCGCCTCAACATCCTCACCATCTTTCTGTTCGATGCTACAATGGAACATTCCACCATCCCCGCCAATCACATGATGCATGAAGAATGGTCGATGGAGTTCCACTCGGCCAGCTGCTTTGGCGTGGATGGTGAGAACCTCGATTGTTGCAATTGTAGCAAATCTGTGGAACTCATTGCCACAGAAGGCTGAAGAGGCTAAGTAATTGGGTATTTTTAAGGCAGATATAGATTTATTCTTGATTAGTACAGGTGTCGGGGGTTATGAGGAGAAGGTAGGAGAATGGGGTTAAGAGGAGAAGATAGATTAAGGGCCTGTCCCACTATACGAGTTTACCCAAGAGCTCTCCCGAATTAAAAAAACAACAAAAGTATATGTAGAATGTACGTAGCGGGTACGTAGGAGCTCATGACGTCTCTTAGCGGCTCGTAACGCTAACGGCAAGTACTCGGGAAACACGGTAAGCTCGTGAAGTTTTTTCAACATGTTGAAAAATGTCCACGAGAGCCCTGAGTACCTACGAGCAGCTATTACCGTAATTCTCCGAGTTCGAATCAGGGGAAACTCGGGAGAACTTTTGAATTACCTCGTACAGTGGGACAGGCCCTTTAGCCATGATTGAATGGCGGAGTAAACTTCATGGGCCATATGGCATAAATTCTGCTCCTATCACTTATGAACTGCACTGAATTTGGATGATATTCCACCACTTTCCCAATTTCTGCCATGGGCATGATGGAAAGGTTTGGGAAGTTGAGGCAAGTTACTATAGTACAGCCAGCCTTTGACCTGTTCATTTACCCTAATGTATGTAATCAGCCCGCATTTATTAGGTGACCCACAGAAACATTGAAGCTACATGGTTATGCCACTGAATCCCAAGGAGACTTGCTGTGAATTATGTTATTGGAGATGGTTAATATTTGACATTTGTATAGTGCAAATCTTACTTTTCATTTTTCAGCCAACTTAAATGATTTCCAGGTCTTGCTGCATGCCTCCATTATAGAGTGATAGAGTGATACAGCGTGGAAACATTCATTAAATGGGAAATTCCAAATGGAACTGGATGTTTTGTAGTCATCAGTCATGATGGAAGAAAGACTATTAATTAAGCATTATTGAGCGAGCAGGACTATTAAAAAAAATAATAATTAAACAATTCTGCTCTGCAGCATAGATAACATAATTGAAAAATTGAATTGTAGTATTTCACTCTGAATGTTGTGGCAAGGAAAAATACTTCTACCCCGACTGAAAAGCCTCTCTGTGAAATAGGGTAACGGATTAATAGTCTAGAGTTATACAATGTGGAAAGAGGTCCTTTGGTCCAACGTCTCAATCCCAACCATTCTTCCCCATCTAAGCTGGTCCCATTTGCCTGCGTTTTGGCTCACATCCTTCTAAACCTCTCCTATCCATGTACCTGTGCAAGAGTCTTTTAAATGCTTATTGTACCTGCCTCATCTGCCTCCTCTGGCAGAAGAACAGTCTGGACCCGAAACACTGCCAATTGCTTCTCTCCATAGATGCTGCCTCATCCAGATTCAGATTCAATTCAATTTTAATTACTCTAATTTAATTACCCGCTGAATTACTATAGCATTTTGTGGCTACCTTCGATTTACCAGCATCTGCAGATCTTCCTTAAACAATACCTCCTCTGGCAGTTCATTCCTTGTATCCTCCACCCTCTAAGGTAGACATAAATGCTGGAGAAACTCAGGAGCGGAAAAAAAGGCAAAGCTTCGGGCCAAAATTCTTCTGCCGCACCCGCTGAGTTTCTCCGGCATTTTTGTCTACCTTCGATTTTCCAGCATCTGCAGTTCCTTCTTGAACATTTTATCTCCTCCACCCTCTAGGTGGATAAAGGTTTAGTATTTGACAACTGAATATTTTTCAATTTGGTATCCATTACAATTAGTAACAGAATGGATGAGTTGTAGGGGTTCTCTAATCCTACCATAAAATTGTGCCTAAGCACGTTCTTAGAAGTGGATTGGTGCAAAAAAAAATGTGTACTTAAATTTCCTGCATTTTTATCAACTGAATCATCACCGGGTAAAATTCAGTCATCAATTTTGTAGATGTAGAGACGATTGTAAATAAACGGTTCAGTAAATAAATAATTAACGTGTTCTTAGGGCAAGAGCGATTTACGTCGATGACCAGGTTATATTACAGAGATGCTGGGGCGTGCATCATCATGTTCGATGTGACGGATATAACAACCTTCCACAGCTGCCTCAAGTGGAAGCACGATTTAGACAACAAAATTGCTTTGGTGGATGGAAGCCCAGTGCCATGTGTTCTCTTGGCAAACAAGGTGATCTGAAGTATATATGCTGCCGCATTTGTATCTTTAGCAGATTTATATTGGCCAGTCTCATGCATAATAACCCTGAAGCCAAGTGTGCTTATCTTTAGACTTTACTTTGGGCTTCAGACATACAACGTAGACACAGGCCCTTTGGCCCACCGAGTCCGGGGCAACCAGTGATCACCCCATACACTAACACTATCCTACGCAATATGGACAATGTTATCAAAGCCAATTAACCTACAAAGCTGCACGCCTTGTGTGGGAGGAAACCGGAGCACCCGGAGAAAACACACACGGTCACAGGGAGAACATGCAAACTCCATACAGACAGCACAGATAGTCAGGATCGAACCCAGATCTCTGGTGCTGAAAGGCAGCAACTCTACCGCTGCGCCATTGTGTTCTACCAACCTTTGTGTTGTAATTATAAAGTAAAATTATAAAAAATATCTCATCAGTCTGAAAATCTGTGGTGGTGGTTGTGAGTTATTTTGTTCCTAATAGTGTAGCTACACAAATGTTCTGATCTTATGATTAAGTAATATAAACTATGTTGACATTAAAGAGGCTTGCAAACAATTTGGACTAAAATGCAATCAGCAATTGTTTTTCTTGCAATGAGTATTAATGAAATCATAACATCCTTCCTTTCATTTATCCTGTCTTGATATCTCCCCGATCTGCACTGTCATGCTGACAGTAGCAAAGATTCAAAAATCATGCATACAAAAAGTCCAATTTCTCTCAGATTGTTGTTATTATACTTAGTAGAATCATAGTAGAATACTTAGTAGAATAGTAGAATCCATCTTCCGTAAATTATAGAGCACTTGTTACATCTGAGCATACTACTCCGAAATCAGATACAGTTGATTTTTAATTTCTACCATCAGATAGGAGGCAAGGGTGCCAGAGACCCGGGTTTGTTCCTGACTATGGGTGCTTGTCTGTACGGAGTTTGTACGTTCTCCCCGTAACCTGAGTGGGTTTTCTCCGGGTGCTCTGGTTTCCTCCCACACTCCAAAGATGTACAGGTTTGTAGGTTAAATGACTTCGGTCAAAGTGTAAGTTGTCCGTAGCATGTGTAGGATGGTGTTAGTGTGCGGGGATCATTGATCGGCACAGACTTGGTGGGCCGAGGGGCCTGTTTCCGTGCTGTATCTCTAAACTAAAATAGGATATTCCACAAATGTCAGAACAGAGAGAACATTGATGTCTTGTTCATTAAAACTTGAGCTTTCTGCTTGTTATCCAGGCCTTTAAAACAGTGCTCTGCAAGCTTTTTAGATGATTTATGCTCTGCAAAGTATGCAGCAGCCCTTTGGCTGGGGGAGTTAACACTGTTGAAAGTGTTTCATCTTTTTTTCTTAACTTTCTAACTAAATTACTTATTAAATCCTCATGAATCCCCTAGAATCTTTGGAACCACCCTCTGTCCCCCAATGGGATTGTGTGGAAACCACCACTTTAAATTAAATATTAAATAACCTGTTAATGTGTGTATTTCAATTTAAAGAATCTGTGTCATGTTCTGCCACAATCATTCAACTTTAGACTTTAGAGAAACAATGCAGAAATAGGCCCTTGGGCTCACTGAGTCCGCGTTGACCAGCGATCACCCTGTATGGTACCACTACCATCAGGGACAATTTACAATTTTATCAAAGCCAATTAGCCTACAAGCCTGTCAGACTTTGGAGTATGAGAGGAAGCCGGCGTACCGTGAGAATATCCACGCGGTCATAGGGAAAATGTACATACAACACCTGTGGTCAGGATTGAACCCGGTTCTCTGGCGCTGTATGGCAGCAGCTCAACTGCTGCACCACTGCACCACCGTGTAATGTTAACAGAAAGTGTTGTTTAAATGCTGAACTATAATATCATGAGTGGTTTTCTTATCCTTTAATTGGAGATTATTCACCCAAGAGCCATTAGTCTGCTTTTGGCAATCATCCAGGTTCAACATTAAAACATTTTCAATGGCACCTTTTCCAATGTGTACAGATTTGTGTTTCTAATTAACCTTCATCACTTTCTTGCACATTCATTTCCATTCATTCCTGCACTCAGCTGAGTGTTTTATTTGATGTGATTGATCTGGTCAACTGCTCTTGAAGCTGTTTAGACATCAGAAAATTTCGATTGGATTTTTGAAATAAATTTAAAAAAGATATCTTTGACAAAGAAACAAGCTCTATCAGTAGGTAGACAAAAATGCTGGAGAAACTCAGCGGGTGCAGCAGCATTATGGAGCTAAGGAAATAGGCATCCACTCCCTACACACTAGTGGGCAATTAACAGAGGGCCAATTAACCTACAAACCCTCACATATTTGGGATGTGGGAGGAAACGGCAGATCCCAGAGGAAACCCACACGGTTACAGGGTGCACCTGCGAACTTCACATAGAAAGCAACCAAGGTCAGGATTGAACTGGGGACTCCAGCGCTGTGAGGCAGCAGCAGTTGCGGTGCCCTACTCCAGCATTTTGTGTTTTGGGCAAGAATCCAATGATTGTTTGCAGAAGGTTTGTGAAAAATTAACCAGCAGATGGTGCTACCTGCACTGAGAGGAACTCCTCATCATTGACTAATATTGTAAATAGCATAAGCACTGAAATTGCCAACAATTTAAATGTTTCCAGGGTAGGTTTTTAAATATACAGCAAAGTCAAATTGCATTTAGATTTGCAGGCAGGGTAAATTGAGTTTTGGTTTTGACTTTTGGGACTGAATTTGACTTTATTACACTTGTCCCTTCCCAGTCTCTGTAAATAGGTATTTTAACCATCAGCAAATTAAACCGTCACTTTGTTCTTGACTACTTTTCCCTTTGACGATAGTTATTTTATACATGAATTATAGTCATTATGTGTGTTTAAAAATGCACAAAACTGCAGGTTTAGTTTAGAGATACAGCGCGGAAACAGGCCCTTCGGTCCGCAGCAACCAGCGGTCCCCACACATTAACAGTATCCTACACACACTAGGGACAATTTCACATTCACACCATGCAAATTAACCTACTAGTGTGGGAGGAAACTGAAGATCTCTGAGGAAACCCACGCGGCCCACAGAGAGAATGTACAAACTCCGTAGTTGGGATCGAACCCGGGTCTCCTGGCGCCGTGAGGCAGCAACTCTACCGCTGCACCACCGTGCTGCCCTATTTTATATGTAATTCCTCTGGGTGCAATTTTATATGTAATTTGAATATTGAATTTGTATTTTATATGGAATTTGTATATGGAACTTATTTTTGTTTCCTCTTCGAAACAGTGTGACCTATCAGAATGGGCCATCACCAGAGATGAGATAAACATCTTCAGTAAAGAGAACCATTTTGTTGGTTGGTTTGAAACTTCCGTGAAACAAAACAAGAATGTTGCTCAAGCCATGAGGTAATTTAGTTTAATTTGTTATTGTCACGTATACAGTGAAAAGCTTGTGGTTGCATGCTATCCCAGTCAAAGAAAGACTATATATGGATACCATCAAGCCTTCCACAGTGTACAGGTAATGGATAATGGGTACAACATTTAGAGCAAGAAATAACATTAAAGTCCGATTAAAGATAGTTCAAAGGTCCCCAATGAGGTAGATGGGAGGTCAGGACTGCACTCTAACTGATGAGTGGTAGGCCTCTGGGTAGTGTTGTAGAGCAGAGGGATCTAGGAGTACAGGTGCATGGTTCCTTGAAGGTCGAGTTGCAGGTAGGTAAGGTGGTCAAAAAGGCTTTTGGCATTTTGGCCTTCATCAGTCAGAGGATCGAGTATAGAAGTTGGGAGGTCATGTTGCAGTTGTATAAGACGTTGGTGAGAGAGACCGCATTTAGAATATTGTGTTCAGTTCTGGGCACCGTGTTATAGGAAAGATATTGTCATGCTTGAAAGGGTTCAGAAAGGATTTACGAGGATGTTGCCAGGACTAGAGGGTGTGAGCTATAGGGAGAGGTTGAGTGGGCTGGGTCTCTATTACATGGAGCGCAGGAGGATGGTGGGGGATCTTATAGAGGTTCAATCCTGACTACGGGGGCTGTCTGTGTGGTGTTTGTACGTTCTCCCCTTTCACCACATGGCATTTCTCCGGGATGCTCGCGTTTCCTCCCATGTTCCATAAAACATACAGGTTTGTAGATTAATTGGCTTTGGTAAAAACTGAATCATCCCAAGTGTGTGTAGAATGGTGCTAGTGTCCTGGGATAACTGGTTGGCGGGGACTCGGGGGTGGGGGGGGCAAAGGGCCTCTTTCTGTGCTGTACCTCTAAACTAAATCAAACATAAGTTTGCATGCTATTATGTCGATGTGAGTGTTACCTTTAACAATAACATGAAATTCCATTTGGGGTTGCAGTGTATTGGTAAAGTGCTTGATGTCAAATTTGGGAACTCTGACACAGAGCCAAGGGGACTACATTGACCTTAAGAATGTGCCGACCAGTGAAAAACATTGGAATTCTGGGTGCTGTTGAAAAATCTATCCATGTCCGATATCAGCGAGGATTTGTTACTTGCAAGACTCCCAGTGCAGTTGGTTTGCTCCTTGTTACCAAAGGAGTTCTGAACATTCAACCAACATGAAAGTTAACGCCAACTACTTTTTTTACTGACTTGACGTGAGTTTTGAGTTGCTTAGTGGACTCATTCTACCAGATGTTCAGTTCAAAGTTTCCTGGTGACATTATTTTAGATGTAAAATTGGAATAATTGTTTGCATCACCGGCAGGCATTGCCAAAGGTATTGTCTCAGACGGTATTATTAATGTAAGAATTGCTCCTGTTAGAAAATTTTAATTATGGTTTGAACTCCTGCCTTCGGTGATCGATCCATGTTCGGGAAAGAGAAAAAAAAACTGCTAAAAGGTTTTGTATTTAAATGGTAAATGGCTATTGACATTATGCAAATCAATATAATTGTGCCAATATCTCTGGGATTTTGTACAAAGCAATTGACCATTCTCTACTATCCCCATTTCCTACAGTACAGATTGAGTGTTTCATGTTTCCACACCTTCATGTGTTAAACTAAAATAGGACAAGACTTTGCAGATATACATCCGATATACGACATGGAAACTTGATAAATCTTGATTTAATCAAGCCACTTGATTAAAATGTTATCACCAGCTTTTATTACCACTGTGTAATGAGGCAATAAATTTAATTGAGTCCATTTTTCAATCGGCCAATAGTGGTTAGAAAACTGGTTTCCTTTAACTACGTGATGGACATGGTAAAATCCTGCACATTGAGTCACTTTCAAATCTGTTCACTTTTTCTGAGGCGCGTTTGTTTGCAACCGAGCTGGATTCATTTTTGTATAATTATAAATGCAAGTGCTGCTTCAAGCAAGAAGCATCTCAATCCCATGGTTTATGGCAGCTTATCTTAATGTAATTACCCTATGCACTTAAAATGTGATTTTTCAATTGTTAGGAAGTGTGATTAATTGTACTGGTCTGCCTGGTGGCATCAGTATCGGTGGAAATCGGTATATCATCTTATAAACAGCACTGAAAGATAGAGAGCACTGAAATTTCGCTTTGCACCATAATTCCAAAGGATAGATATTGTTTGAAAATCTGCAAATCTTTAATTTTTTTTTTCAGAGTCTGAATATATTGTTAAAGACCGAGCTATATGAGCGTGAGTTGGTATTAGTGAATTTGGACAATTCAATGCTGCTGATGTTTTCCATCATGCCTTTTATGCTCTCCCATTAAGTATTTTGAATAAAATGTTGTGGTATTTGTGGGATGACCTTGCACTTCGGTATTTAAAAGGATTGCTTATTAATTTGTGATCTTTGAAATTCCCACTTGCATGCACGTCATTCTGCCAAGATGTGCATTATTCACTTTGAGCCTTCTCCCCCTCTCCCAGCCCTTCCCAAACTTAAGTGAGAGAGAGGTAATACTAAAAGATCTGTTGTACGTCAATTGTACAATATCCCCTGATGTCTGCAGTCTTTGGTGACATTTAAGAATTATTTTAGTAATCAAAGGCACAATTTGAGATACTCTGTAAAATTATTTTCAATTTCCTAGTAAATATTGCTGCAAAACGAATCTTTGGAAATAGGTCTGTCAACATTTGTAGCGGGTATAATAGAAAAAAAATGGGTAGAGTGACAAAATAGTGACGTGGATTAAAAGCTATTGGTTGTTTTGTAGCTATGCTTCATTTGAAGTGAGGAATTCCTTTAAAGATGGGTTATTGTAGGTGTGAAAAGATTGATGAGGTCAGACTGTGTAGTATTTTTTTTTGGAGTGCACTTAACAATGGCGTCATACGTAGAGTAGCATTTGCCTTGATAAAGGTTGGCAAACACAAGCCTTCCTCATTTTGCCTAATATAGTTTGTTACTCTGGGGAGTTTGTTACAGAGCATTGCAGTTTATGGTCACCTTGTGATTTGAACATGAATGTAACTCTTCCAGCTTGACAAACAATAGATAAACTTTGATTCAAGCTTTCCCTTTTTATCGTAAACACTGTTACTGTAAAGACCGATGCTGGGGTTACAAGGTAATAGTGTTGTTCAGGACTTTGTCAGTGATGAAATGCTTCTGACTTTATCTCAAACTGCATGAGCACTGCGCGTTTATATGACCAAAAATGTATTAATGTCTTCCTATTTTTTGATAACTGAATTTAAAGCAAAAAAAATGTGTCAAATGTTTGTAGCGATTTTACATTGTATGTGACAAATACATGTAATATATGTATGAAAATAAAAATTTATTTTAAATATTCTAATTCAAATTTATGAACTTTCAGGGGAAGAGTTGCAGATTTTGATTGAACTTAAAATTAATTAATAAACCGTAATTAAACTAGCTATTCTCCTTTGAAAGAAAGTGCAGTATGCGAATAGTATGCAAAAATGAATTGCAAGGAAATATCGATGCAGTTTAATCATTCATATTTATGCAGCAGCATTAACGTGCCAAAATACTCCCTTGGAGCATTAGATTTGGTACTTGGCTGCAAAAGGAACACATTTCGAAGATGAGACATAGAAACATAGAAAATAGGTCCAACATTGGAAACATTTTTCCTGCATCTAGCTTGTCCAGTCCTTTTATAATTTTATATGTTTCTATACAATAACCCCTCATCCTTCTAAACTCCAGTGAATACAAGCCTAGTCTTTTCAATCTTTCCTCATATGACAGCCCCGCCATCCCAGGGATCAATCTCGTGAACCTATGCTGCACTGCTTCAATCACAAGGATAACCTTCCTCAAATTAGGAGACCAAAACTGTACACAATACTCCAGATATGGTCTCACCAGAGCCCTATACAACTGCAGAAGAAGTGGGACCTTTGATTTTACAATGTGAATTCAATGGCTTTGAGTAAATCGACATGTGCTGGAGACCAGGTAGTGGCTATTTGACATGGGGAGGAGTTGAGGCCCTGCAAGGATTAGCAAAAATGAAAAGTTTTAAACTAAGACTTTAATTTTCTGGGATTTAATGTTAGGCCAGTTTTTTTAGTTTTTTTAAACCCAGCAGGAATGGAAATTTGTGCAATTGTGAACACAAGCCATGGGTTTCGGGTTTTGAATGTAAGAGGTAGCGCCCAGCGCCCAGTTTAGAGGTGACGGGTCTGGGTGTAGCATGAACTAAGAAGCTGATTTAGTTGATGACAGGAAGTAGGCAGATAGTCTGGCTGTGTGGTTTAAATCAAATTTAACACCGTTCGAACCATATGACACGGATGCAAAATAGGAGACAAGTTTCTCAGATAAGGAGAAGAGGAGGGAGTGAAATATAAGGCCAGGGGGGAGGATGAATGTAGAAGGGGATGGGTGAAGAGAAAGGGCGGATGAAAGTGAAATGGCCAGCTTGGGGAGGGTGATGGTGGGTACATTTCTCGTTCCCTCCACCTCCTCCTAGCCACCCTGCTCATGTCACCTCCTCCATATGCTCATCGCCTGCACCTATATTCCCCTTTCTCTCCCCTCTTTCCCCTCCCCACTGAACACTTTCACCCATATCCCCTTTTCCAGCTCCACATTTCACTCCTACCTTCTTATCTGACACCATTTTGTCACCTTTTCACATCTAGCCTTGGTCATTTCACCCACCTGCCGATCAACTCCCCATCCACTCCCTTCCCAACTGTATCATTTTCCAGCTTTCTCCACCGAACTCCACTCTGAAGAAGGGTCCTGACTCGAAACGTCGTCTGTCCATTCCCTCCACAGATGCTGCCTAACCTGCCGAGTTACTCCAGCACTTCAGTGCTTTGCTCAAGATTCCAGCATCTGCAGTTTCTTGTGTCTGCATTGATGATGAAATTTATCGTTGGTTTCAAAGCCCAGCGTGACCTCCGATCAATGGAGAACTACAAAGTTTCTGCAAAGTCTGCCAAATTCATTGGAAGAGTAAGCAATCCCATATCGGTGATATCTCCTGGGTCAACATACCTAGTAGTGGGGCCTTAATCACTCTCAGATAGCTACGTTGGGCAGAGTATGCCTTTTTGCATCCAGATTCCTGAAATTAACATGTCCTGTCATTGGAAGAGATTACCAGGTAAGAGAAGAAATTTGGAAGATACTTCAGATGAAGGTACATTTTTGATACGATTACAACATTTAAAAATGGATTTGGTGCTTTATTATAACGGTTATAAATTAAAATTTCTTCCCAGAGGCAATTCGGACTGTAAACGCCTTTCTCACCAGGGACTAACTCTACAGAACGTTTTTCCTTCTATTATTTATTATGTAAAAGAATATGTGTGTTATGATTGTGTTTATAATTTGTTTGGTTGTTTTGTTGTTTGTCTTTTGCACAAAAAGTCCGCGAGCATTGCCACTTTCATTTCACTGCACATCTCGTATGTGTATGTGACAAATAAACTTGACTTGACTTGACTTGATATCAGTTATCTTTTAAGAATGAAGTAAAAGGCAGCAGCTGTGGAGAATGCTATTTCATCTTTTAATTGCTTGAAGTGTTGACAAGTTGCGACCATTTGTTGGTCGTCTGTCCTGTTAAATTGCTGCAAGGCTGATGTTGGCCACAATGAACAGTTACTAAATTGAAAGCTTATCTTGGAATGAAGCCCAGTGTGTGAATGCACTATCAAAATGGGTAAGACAGTTTATGAATATGCTGCATACACATTAAAAAAAGGCCATATTGTTCCAGAATCAGTTCATAAAAGTGCTGGAATCATGGTTTCTCTTGAGTTCTGATGTTTTCTTTTAAAAACAAAACTTCCAAGAAGATATACGTTTCAGTCTGGTAACATAAGTATGAACATGATTGTATTTGCTACAAAGGAGTGAGCAAGCGCGTTTCGATCCATGCTTACTTTTTTATTATTCCTTTGATCGTTTCTTTTATTCAAATGGCGATATAATATTGCAATGAGCTGAATTACACAGCTGTGGGAAAGCCATCAATATAGATCTCAAGTGTACGTTAAAAGAGTATTCAATAGAGCATTTTTATTTAATCTATCATGTCTGTTCCTTGCTCTTTAAATAAAATGTTGTTCTTCAATTCGAGTTTTATTTAATTTCAGAAATAATACTTATTCATAATAGATAAATATACAAAACAAAACCCATGTAAAAAGCATCCTACATAGTGTCAGTGCATTCAACAGTGTCACACTCTTTCTTTGTTCTTTGATTCCATTTTTATTTTTAGAATGAAAAAAAATTAAAATGCAATTTTCAATTCGGGTTACATACGGGTCCACCATCAATTTTTTTTGACACCGTTGGTTTCAGAGCCTTTCCGGATTATAAGTGTTGCCCGACCAACAGAAGTCGCAGCCTCCGAGAGGAGTCCAACGGTACCCGGAACGGTCCGCCAAGGAACCGAGATACCGGCCCGCAAATTCGGCCTCTGAAGTCGGCAATGGGAACGGATTTGCTGGCCTCAGCGGGACGAGAGTTCCAGAGCCCCGGCCGCAGGGGGAAAATGTAATCCACTGATCGGCACGGAAGTCCTAATGAGATCGGCAGCCTCACCCGGTTTAGGCGCCACATTTTCGGTGGCAATTCCAGGGGGGGATTTCAAGTGCACTATCGTAAATTTGTCTGGATTAAAGGAGGTGCTGGAAAATTGATGGTGGGCCCTGTACTATTAACGTGTGTTTTATGTTCCAGCACTACTTTCTAAAAATATATTTTTCCATTCCCATTCACTCCCCAATTTCCCATAAGATGACGATGACTTGCCTTCAATTCTCTCAGTGATGTTATGTGGGGAGTAGTCAGGACTTTGCCCCAACGTTGATGTGTGAACATGGCACCAAACTGGCGACGCTGTCTACTGTCTCATTGTACTATTGCTGTACACTTGTACTGTAGCTGAGATGCTTATCTAAGATGTATCCAAGTGCTTGTGTCTAGTGATACTTGAACTGAACTGTATACAAAAATGTATTTCACTGTACCTCGGTACACGTGACAAATAAAGTGCCATACCAAGTGTGTGACTGAGGAGAATCTGGAGATGGTGGTGTTCGCATGCATCCAGTGCCCTGCACCAGAAGATACTATTGGAGAGGATTTCATAAGTTTCTGTGGCATAAAAGATAAAAGATCATGATAAAAGATGAGATGTCTACGAGCAGATTGGTCAATGTTTCTTTATTATTCTGTGTACCAAGGTATAGTGAAATTCCTTTTTTATATACAGATCAGTAGAATTATTGCCAGATGGGTGGTCCCATAAATACAGCACTCAGTGAAAATGAATGTATCTAAACTTCCTGGTTATTTTCCTCTTTTTTTATGTAATATTCCCATTGTTTTATATCCTGTACTTTAAGTAGTATAGATCATGGTGTACAGCCAAAATAATGAGATGAAGCAAAAATAAATAAATCTTTTTACAAAGAAAAATATCGGATGTGTCCCTGTGTGTTTTCAGGGGAAAATATCAGATGTGTTTTCTTGTCTTTTTTTGTGACATTTTTCCAAGGAGGATTTCATCAAATGCGTAGGCTAATTTATACCAGAAATTATGCTTATGATTTTTTTTTTAAAGCACCTCCTCCAACCTCATCTATTGCATCCGCTGGTCTAGGTGCCAACTGCTCTACATCGGTGAGAACAAGCGCAGGCTTGGCGATCGCTTCACCCAACACCTCCGCACAGTTCGCATTTACGAACCCGATCTCGTGACTCAGCACTTCAACTCCTCCCCCTCCCATTCCGTATACAACCTTTCTGTCCTGGGCCTCCTCCATGGCCAGAGTGAGTCCCACCGCAAATTGGAGGAGCAGCACCTCATATTTCGCTTGGGTAGTTTACACCCCAGCGGTATGAACATTGACTTCTTCAATTTCAGGTAGTCCTTGCTTTCTCCCTCCTTCCCCTCCCCTTCCCAGCTCTCCCACAGCCCACTGTCTTTGTTTCTTCCTGCCCCCCCCCCCCCCCCCCCCCCATCCGTCTGAAGAAGGGTCTCGACCCGAATCGTCACCTATTCCTTCGCTCCATAGATGCTGCCTCACCCGCTGAGTTTCTCCAGCATTTTTGTCTGCCTTATGCTTAGAATTTTTATCATTTCTTCACCCGATGAGATGGTTTTCTGATGCCCCAGGTTTTTGCAGCACAACGTAAGTAGCAGTGCCCCTTTGGTCACATGTGAAATGTGATTTAAATGCAGAGAAACCGCTTTTATATTTATTGTTTCTTTAGTTTATATTTCTTGTTTAAGCTTTCCATTGAAATACTTAATATTTTTATTGACGTATCATTCCGTTGTTTGACGTCGTCAATGCTATAAATTATTTTTATGCACTCGTCGCGATTTTAAAAAAAATAAATAAATAAAAATAAAATCCAAACGCGATTGTAATGATGACCATGATGCATCTCGTGCCTCGTGGTGGGTTACGTGCGGACATTTTGTAACGGCGCTTAGAAATCAGTATAAGAGACAGTGTCCTTGTTGCCTTCCACCACAGTGAAGAATGCTGTGGTGGATGTTTGTGTTAAATTCTATTGTGTATTGTGTGTTTTTTTTTTAAGTGTATCGCTGCTGGCAAATTCATTTCACTGCACCTTCGGATGCATGTGAGGAATAAATTTGACTTTGTCCAATTGGTCACGTTGTGGATACGCTCTTCTCTGAATAACACTGTTCTTTGCGTGTTCTTATTGGTAAGCCAACATTTTTCTGCACTTTTTAGTTCTTTTTTTAGTGAATGTTGCTTGTTTACTATAATTTTTATTAATTTGTCTAAACCCCTGTCCCATAGTACAAGTTCATTCCAAGAGCTCTCCCGAGTTTGCCCTGATTCGAACTCGGAGATTTACGGTAATGGCCACTCGTCGGTATTTGGGGCCCTCGTGGATATTTTTCATCATGTTGAAAAATCTTCACGAGTCTTCCCGTGCTTACCTGCTGTTAGCGAGTCTTCCCGAGTACCTGTCGTTAGGGCTAAGAGACATCCCCGAGCTCCGACATACCCGCTACGTTCATTCTCCATGCTTACCACGAGTTTGATGTTTTTTAAACTCGGGAGAGCTCTTGGAATGAACTTGTACCGTGGGACAGGGTTATAAGATTCCATGAAACTTTCATTGCTTGGTGCTATGTCGTTGTAATGTGTGTGTACTGTAGAGAAGTGAATCGAAGAAAATGATCAGGTTCCAGGTAACGCCATGTCTCGTGGAAAGTACGTTCCTGTCTACATAGATGCTCTTGTTTCCGGGTACATTTTGGGTAAATTAACATCGAATTTGATGAAAGGTTACGATATTCTTTCTCATTTATGTATATTAAAAAAATGTATGAATGTTTTCTTGTTTTTTCCCCAAATATTCAATTTTGGTCAAATTTTGATCACAAATTAGCTCAAAAAGATCATTGATAGGCCCATTTTTAATGTTGTGATATTTCATTATGATTTGTTGAAGAAAGAACTGCAGATGCTGGAAAAATTGAAGGTAGACAAAAATGCTACCATCTGAAGAAGGGTCTCAACCCGAAACATCACCTAATCCTTCACTCCATAGGTGCTGCCTCACCCGCTGAGTTTCTCCAGCATTTTGTCTACCTTTCATTATGATTTAATAACTTTCAAATTTGGCCACACATGTCACAGGTAGGTACCCTTATTTACGTAATCACCCATATACATATATTTATGATAGAGGCCGGTTCTCTGGATGCTTTCAAGAGAGAACTAGATAGAGCTCTTAAAGATAGAGGAGTCAAGGGATATGCGGAGAAGGCAGGAACGGGGTTGTGGATGATTGTGGATGATCAGCCATGATCATATTGAATGGCGGTGCTGGCTCGAAGGGCCAAATGCCCTGCACCTGCACCTATTGTCTATTGTCTACACAATCCCAGATTATGTACAGAATCTACAGAAACAGCCCAGTGAGACCATAAGCAAGAGTCACCAGGTTTTGCACTAGTTCACAGTCCCAGCTGCAGTTGGCCATAAATGGTTCATTGGTTCTTTGTCATCACCTATGCACGGCACAATCAAATTATTTTGCACAACCACAAATGCAGTTGCCACAATTTTGACTCCGCTTAACGTAAAACAAAAAGAAAACACAAATAGTCCAAAGTGCAAAGTCCAGTCCACGTGTTTGAAATCGTGGACCGCCCTTGATCCAGATAAGCCCGACCCAACGTCTCTCTCCTCCACCGACCATCTCTATGTTTCTGGGGCAGGGAGGCGCCTCCTGCAGTCGTTCTTGAAGGCACTGGAGATAATACCCCGGTCCCTCTCCGACCGGTCCACTCCTCGTGTTTGTTGCTGCCCCCCTTGACTCTCCAGTCTTCAGAGCTTCCACGCCGCTCCTGACCGTTGGGTCTTCATTCTCGGCAGCCGACAGGTCTTTGTACTCTTTGGCTGCTGGGCCTGTCGTTGCCCCCTTGTTCTCCGCAGCCTTTATCCGGCGGGGCAAAACTTAGATAAATTACCATAATATTAATAGAAGGAAAATAGAGATGCATTTTTCCCACCGACATCATTCATCCTGTCAATGGTCGGATGATCACAATCCGACATCTTCCAACTCGATTCCCATTCCTCCTCCTGCCTTATCTGGCCAGTTGACCACTGCCTTGGGCAGGTGGTACTTGCAGGGGAGCTGCTCTCTCAGCATCTAACGCTTCGTCTTTGGTTATTTTTGCTTCAGCTCGTGGAGTCCGCTTACCGAACTCTTCCCGACTGGATGACAATTCTCCAGTTTCGCTGCTGCTGTAGCTTCATCGGGGAAAGAGGCCCGTTGCAGCTGTCGCCTCCATCAGATTAATCCCAAGAACTGTCGTCCCTCTCCTCGCCCGGTCACCTTCAGCCCTCGTGCCTCGTTTGGGGGGGCGGGGGGAGGGGTGTGATGCCTCCTGCAGCTGACCTTGAGGGGGTGGAAGGTAAGGTCCTGGATCTTCAGCCCCATTATCCAACATCAGCCGCCATCATTGACTACCTCCACCCTCTGCTTCTCAGTTTTCGGGGACGAGCAGGAGACTGGTTTCGAAAACATAGAAAATATGTGCAGGAGTAGGCCATTCGGCCCTTCGAGCCTGCACCGCCATCCAATATGATCATGGCTGATCATCCAACTCGGTATCCCATCCCTGCCTTCTCTCCATACCCCCTGATCCCTTTAGCCACAAGGGCCACATCTAACTCCCTCTTAAATATAGCAACTCAGGACTTCAGGCAAGGTTCCCAGTTGTACGGCAGGCGAAGCAGGCCTGTTGTCGGGGTCAGGCCGCTGCAACATCAGGGAGTCCTGAGTAGTGTTCAACCTGATTGTTATGAAAACTGAATTAATATTTGGCAATCGCATCTGATTTAAGATATCACTCGATCCTATGTACATCTGTTCCAGAGTTTCATTATTTATTTCAGCTGTTGCAGACCCTGCAGTTCAACATGTAAGTGTGCAGTTACATTATCTAGCCAGCTTGCAAGTGCCCTGTTTACGGATTTATGCCTGATGGCAAAACTGTATTCTTGTCTTGTGCAGACGATTTGTACTGGGCTCACATCTGTGCAAACCTGTTCAATTAAGTTTCGGCCCCGCTGTCAAAGAGTACATTGGATCCATTCACGCAATGCGCGAATAACACTATTTGTATCTTCCAACACAGTTTATATGACATGACCACATTGACTTATTTATTATTGTCTGTCTAAAGAAAGACTCTAGTCTCTGAAACCATAATTATGGAGATTTTTCTAACAAATGTATGAGTAATACAGCTGTCAATCCTTAAAAACCAAGCATGCTTGAATTTCTCTCGATTTTGTTTTTGTACCATTGCGGGCGAAAAAAGTGGAAAATGATGGCCATCAATAAAAGGGCACAAATTGATCGGAACATTACAACCAAACGACTAAAATATGAGTACAAGAGACTGCAGATGCAGGAATCTTGAGCAAAACATAAAGTGCTAGAGGAACTCAATGGATTAGGTTGCATCTGTGGAGGGAAATGAACAGGCAACATTTCAGATTGGTATCCTCACGTTTATTTTTCATGAAAAAAAGGCAATGGTAATGTCATCTTAAAGTAATTGAATTAGTTGTGGGATTGATGCATCTAAACTGAAATTTCAAAATATTTTGTTTATATTTAATTTTAATTTAACACAAAGAAATGTGAGGTGCTGAATTTTGAGAAGTCTAACATGGGCAGGACTTGCGCAGTGAATGGTAGGGTTCAGGTGAGTGTTGTGGAGCAGGGGGATCTAGAACTTGCAGGTACATAGTTCCTTGAAGGTGGCATCACATGTGGAAAGGGCAGTCAAGAAGGCTTTTGGCACATTGGCCTTCATCAATAAGAATATTGAATATAGAAGTTGGGAGGTCAGGTTACATAAGACATTAGTGAAGTTACATTACGATATAGTGTTGTTTTGGTCACCATGTTATTGGAAAGATGTTGTCAAGTTTGAAAGGATTCAGAGATTTACCAGGATATTGCCAGGATTCGAAGGACTGAGCTATAGGGTGATGTTGTGTAGGCTAGGGCTGTATATCTTGGAGTGCAGTTGGATAAGGGGTGATCTTACAGTGGTGGCCAAAATCATGAGAGGAATAGATCAGGTAAGCACCATGTGTTTTGCCCTGAGTTGGGGAATTGCTAACCAGAGGACATAGGTGAGGGGGGGAAGATTTAATGTGAACCTGAGGGGTAACTTTTTTTATACAGAGGGTGATGGGTGTATGGAACAAGCTGCCGGAGGAGGCAGTTGAGGCAGGGACTATCCAAACGTTTATGGCACATTTTGACAAGTAAATGTATAGGGTAGGATTAGAGGGAATATAGACCAAAAGTTGGCAGGCGGGACCAGTGTAGATGGAGCATGTTGTTCGGTGTGGGCAAGTTGGGCCAAAGGACCTGTTTCCACGCTGTATCTCTAAACTAAACTGCATTCCTCGTTTACCTGAAATGTTAATATACTCCGCAGATGTTGCCTGATCTATCAACTACTTCTTTCAAATTTCCACCACCTGCAGATCTTTCATTTATAATTTATGCAGGAAGCATTCAGCAGAACAGTTCTGATGAAGGGTCGTTGACCTGAAACATTAACTGTTTCTCAATTAATTTCAAAGGTTCACTTATCGATTGATTGGCATGCAATTATGTAAAGCTTAGTGAGTAGAATTCATGTATTTAATTACCAACAATTACTTGAATAAATTCCCATTTGTTTAGTGATTAAAGTCTACATTTGGCTTTCATCCTGTATCTGTACACTGTGGATTATAATACGAGGTACAGTGAAAAACCTTCTTGTGTGCTAACCAGTCAGTGGGAAGATATATTGTCTTTCCACTGACTGAATAGTATGCAACAAAGTTTTTTAACTGACAATAAATTAAACCATTAGATAAAATTTACTGTGGATCCCAGAAGCTTTACAATTTATTACAAAGCATTTGTAGAGATGAATTTGATTTTGATTTTCTATTTTTTTTTTCAATACTTTAGTATTAATACAATGAATTTGTCAAAGTGAAAACCGTTCCATCATTCCAAGAAGTGGCCAAATGTATTAAAACGTTACACATTTATACAGTATTTCTTATCATAGGGAAACAATCTTAAATACTCTACAAGAGATTATCCACACAATTTGGCATTGTGCCACAAAAGGGTGTAATAGAATAGGGTAGAATCAATATCTTGTTATAATTTTCACAGGGTAACTTAGAGGAAAGAGATTTAGGGAGGATCGGCTGGAATAGCCTGGCAGCTCACGAGGGTTCTGAAAAGTAAATACTTTAATGCGTTGAGTAAATTGGAGTCAACATGTAAGGGTCTCGACCCGAAACGTTGCCTATTCCTTCACTCCATTGATGCTGCCTCACCCGCTGAGTTTTTCCAGCATTTGTGTCTACCTGCAATGGTATTGGTTTATATTGTCATGTATACCGATATACATTCAAAAGCTTGTTTGTTCAAAAGGAACGCTGTGTGTTAATGTGTGTACACTTGGGTTTTAAGTCACCAGACCATGGAGTGTCGGACAGAGGAACCAATTATAATATAGGTCATCTTTCTGAAGCATTATTTCTCTCTGTGTAGATGCCACCTTGTACCTTCCGAAGAGTCCACCAGGGACTATACTGGAAGTTGGACAATTTTATACCAGACAATTTTTACATTTTTATCAAGCCAATTGACCTACAAACCTATACGTCTTTGGAATGTGGGAGGAAACCGAAGATCTCGATGAAAACCCACGCCGGTCTCCGGCGCTGCATTTTGGCAGCAACTCTACCGCTGCGCCACCGTGACTGCCACCTGACCCACTGAGTGCTTCTGTCTTCTGCTTTTAGCTTTCTATAACAAAGGGTCGACATGGTGGCACAGGAGGTAGAGCCGACGCCTCACAGCGCCAGAGGCTCGGGTTCGATCCTGACCTCGGGAACAGTCTTGGTAGAGTTTGCAAGTTCTCCCTGTTACCATGTGGGTTTGCTTCAGGTAGTTGAGGCCAAAGGTACACAAAAAAGCTGGAGAAATTCAGCGGGTGCAGCAGCATCTATGGAGCGAAGGAGAAAGGCAATGTTTCTGGCCGAAACCCTTCTTCAGAAGGTGGTTGAGGCCAGTTCATTGGCTATATTTAAGAGGGAGTTAGATGTGGCTCTTATGGCTAAATGAATCGGGGAGTATGGAGAGAAGGCAGGTACAGGATACTGAGTTGGATGATCAGCAATGATAATATTGAATGGCGGTGCAGGCTCGAAGGGCTGAATGGCCTACTCCTGCACCTATTTTCTATGTTATGTTAATTGGCACCTGTAAATTGCCCATGGTGTGTAGGGAGTGGATACGAAAGTGGGATAGCATAGAACTAGTGTGAAAGGGTGATCGATGGTCGGCGTGGGATGAGGGGCCTGTTTCCATGCTGTATCTTTAAATTAAAGGCCCATCAAATATTGTGGAAACTCCACAATTCAATGTTGCCAGCCCAGTTAAACACACACTCTGAGCACCAAAGAACTGTACATGCTGGAATCTTGAACAAAACAGAATTGTCGGAGGAACCCAGCAGATCAGGCATCATCAGTGAAGGGAATGGACAGGCAATGTTCTCGGTCAGAACATTTCTGTGGACTGATCAGTCTGCCCTTTGTTTCAACAGAAAAAAATACCAGGTGCCTGGAGTAACTCAGCGGGTTAGGCAACATCTGTGCAGAGTCTGAAGGTCCTAACACACAATGTAATCCATCCTTTTTCTCCAGAGATGCTGCCTGACCCAGAGTTACTCCAACACCGTGTGTCTATCTTTGGTGTAAACCAGCATCTGCAGTTCTTTGTTGCTCCATTTATAGCCAGCCTTTTGTCATGTCCTCCTTTCTTCCAGGTCCCCCTCCCACCTCACCTTGTCTTTCTCAGACCATGGATAAATGACATTTTGCGTCAGGACTCTTCTTCAGACAAAACCATCACCAATCCATGTTTTCCAGAGAGGCCGCGGACTTGCTAGCGCCCGCCGGGAGCTTTGACTTTGACATCAGGAGAAGAATGGAGAGCAGGGGAGAGACAAGACTTTGCCTTCCATCACAGTGAGGAGGAGATTCACTGGTCTTGGTTCTTTTCTTGTATGACTGCAGAAACCAAATTTCGTTTGAACCTCATGAGGTTCAAATGACAAATAAATGGTATTGTATTGTATTGTATTGTAGATGTTGCCTGACCCGCTGAGTTACTACATCACTTTGTGCCTTTTTCTTTGTTGTTGGCCAGCATTTGCAGTGCCTTTTGTCCACATTCCCCACCCCTTCTCCACAGAAGCTGCCTGACCCACTGAGCACCCCGAGCACGTTGTGTTTAGCAGTTACTCTGAGCACTCCACCGTGTGAGATTAGAAAATTGGTCAGAGCAGTTGACCAAATGTGGGTGATCTAGCATTGCGGGAAAGGGAATGGATTGACCCTCAAATGCATTATCTGAACATCAACCATGCAATGCTGGGCACCAACTGGCATCACATTTGCAGACAAATACCAACGTTTATTGCAAGGTCGAAGTGGCGACAAGGGCACTTTCCTGGACTTTGCATCAAGATGGTGCAGGGTTTTTTTGCCGCCAAAATCTCACGATAAGACTGATGGGGGCTGGATGAGGGAACAAAATATTTATGCTGTTGCATTAAGTACAACAGCAAATGCAATATTGTGCAATTAATTAAAGGCGCTGGCATTGAAGGGGGGGTGGGCGGAGGGGGGGGTAGTTGGCATTGGGGAGGGGTGTGGGTTAGGGGGGGGAGATTGTCCTCTCACCCCATGTTTAATGATGAGGATTTGAGAGTGGTATTGAGGGGAGTGTTTGACCAGGTGATGGTGGGAGGCCGTGTGTCCCCTCAGCCCGTGGGGTGGGGGGGTGGTGGGGGGGGGGGAGGGAAGAGCGACGCCAAATGTGCGGGCGGGAAGCCGGACGCCGACAACCAAACCTGCTGCTGTTCGCCGACAACCAAACCTGCTGCTGTTCGCCGACAACCAAACCTGCTAGGGGGGGGGGGGGGCCTCCGTGATCGACGGCGCTCTCGACCTATCAGCGCCCGGGTTGTTTTTCAACCGGCCCAATGGCGGCTCGAGCCCCGGCGGGCGGGACGGGTTTTGGGGGCGGGACCAGGCCGGCCAGCAGGTTAGGTTGCGCTGCATCGATTCCGCCCCCTTTTATCGCCACTTCTGAGGGAATTCAGTCAAATTCACACATAACCTCCCCCCTCCTCCTCCCCCCCCAAACCAAACCCTTTCTTTTTTTTTTCCTGTCAGAAAACAGCCGCATTCGCCAACCGCCGCACGGAAGGAAAAAAAAAACGTGATTTTGTCCCCCCCTTCCCCTCTAGTTGGCGGCAGGAAAAGGCCGCGGAGTCGGGTTTGCGTGCGCTGGGGCCTGCGGCCTAGCTGGGTGTTTATTGTACAAATTAACCCCTGGGGGGGGGGGGGGGGGAAGAAATAAATAAACCCCTAAGTGGAGGAGGAGGAGGAGGGGGCAAAGGATCAGATTCATCTGGCGTTGTTCTCGGGAAAACGCTGTCCTTGCCGCCGAAGAGAGATGTCGAGGCCTGTCAGGTTGGTGGTGGCGGCGGAGGGAAGGGAGAGGAGAGGGAGGTGAGGGGAGAGGGAGGTGAGGAGGGGAGAGGGAGGTGTGGAGGGGCTGCTATTCCCCCACCCCACCCCAGAAGGCTTGCTTTCCCCCCCCCCCATCCCCACTATCTCCTACCCCGCTCACTCCCTCCCTCTACTCGACTCCCCCCCCCCCCCCCTCCTCCATTGCACCTCTTACTCCCTGGGCCCGCCATCTCCCCCCCCCCCGCATCTCAGTGCCCACTCCCCCCCCCCCCCCCCCCCCCCCCCCATCCTCATGCATCTATATCCCCTATTCCCCACCACTCCCCCTATTCCCTTCTTCCTTACCCCCTTACTATTCCCTCTAACTACCCCATCCCTCCATTGCACCTCTTACGATGCATCCACCTCTGGGCCCGCCATCTCCCCCCCCCCCCCCAGTGCCCACTCTCTCTTCTCTCTCCCCCCCCCCCCCCCCCCATATCCTCATACATCTATCTCCCCTAATTCCCCATCCCTACCACTCCCCCTATTCCCTTCTTCCTTACCCCCCCCCCCCCCTACTATTCCCTCTAACTCCCCCTCACAACCCCCTTTTCCTCACTAACCCCACTCCCCTCCACCTTGGTGTTCTTGGTCCTCCAAAATATACCAAATGGAAATGTTCCCTACCCATTTCCCCCCCCGCTCTCCACATTTCCCCCGAGGGCAGGGAAGCTCCCCCCTTGTGTCTCCCCCCCCCCCCCCCCTTGCCCTAATCGCGGGCATTTCCAGACTTTATTGTCGTTTCTGGCGTGTAATAATAATACTCAGCGCGATGTAAACCTAACCTTTATTTCCCTCCTCAATCCAACAACTGCGGATCCATGCATCTGCAATTCCTTGTGTATCACAGCTCATTGCTATTTGATGTCTCCAGCCCTGTGTGTGAGTGAACATCAGTTCATTTTAATCTAATTTCGCCCCCACATCCGATTCTGTACTTGTGCAAGATTCTGTTCTTGCCCATAATCTATGGTAACCAAAATTACTTTCAATTTTTGCGCTGTTTTAAGTGTACTTTTTCACTTCCAGTTTCATGTGTGCAGGGGTGTGTGTAATATGCAGTTGCGTGCACATGATCCGTATATACTTCTTGTAAGATTCAAGTGGGGCTTCTTTTTAACTCGAGCTGGGAGGGTTTTTTCCTTCCCCAGGCATTTTTTATTGAGCAAAGTCAGTATCTGTGTCTCCATTTTGAATTCTATCCTGTAAAAGACATGTGGTTTCTAGTAAGTTAGAGGGAATGGGCTCATGCTGTGAATGCATTCCAGATACTGTTCACAATCCTTTGTGAATAAGAAACTTTTGAAAGCCTAACAATTGTAATTACTAATGTAATTAGCAAAGAACAAAGTTGTTCTTTTGGCAGACTTTTGTCTTAATTAATGCACATGAAAGTTGTACCTGCAGCCTTGCTTTTGGCATTAAATGTTTTGATTGGAAGGTATGTTTGGGGAGGAAAACTATTGGTATCATAATTTCAATTGCATTCATTTTTCAGTTGATGGGTGCAGAATATTAACTTTATTTTGTGATTTCAAGAAGCTATTAAATGATATATATGGCAGTAATATTTTAATTTGGGGCAAGATACAGTGCCTTTCACAATGTTTGGGACAACCCATCATTTATTTATTTGCCTCTACTCCACAATTTGAGATTTGTAATAGAAAAAAAATCACATGTGGTTAAAGTGCACCTTGTCAGATTTTAATAAAGTCCTTTTTTTTTAACATTTTGGTTTCAACAAGTAGAAATTACAGCCGTGTTTATACATAGTCTCCCCATTTCAGGGCACCATAATGTTTGGGACACAGCAATGTCATGTAAATTAAAGTAGTCGTCATGTTTAGTATTTTGTTGCATATATTTTGCATGCAATAGCTGCTTGAAGTCTGCGATTCATGGACATCACCAGTTGCTGGGTTTAAGAGGGAACTGCAGATGCTGGAGAATCGAAGGTTACACAAAAAAGCTGGAGAAACTCAGCGGGTGCAGCAGCATCTATGGAGCGAAGGAAATAGGCAACGTTTCGGGCCAAAACCCTTCTTCAGAACCCTTCGCTCCATAGATGCTGCTGCACCCGCTGAGTTTCTCCAGCTTTTTTGTGTAACCTTCGATTCTCCAGCATCTGCAGTTCCCTCTTAAACACCAGTTGCTGGGTGTCTTCTCTGGTGATGCTCTGCCAGGCCTGTATTGCAGCTGTCTTTACCTTATGCTTGTTTTGGGGGCTAGTACCCTTCAGTTTTCTCTTCAGCCAATAAAAGGCATGCTCAATTGGGTTCAGATCAGGTGATTGACTTGGCCACTTAATAATTGACCATTTATTAACTTTCGGAAAAACTCCTTTGTTGCTTTAGCAGTATGTTTGGGATCATTGTCTTGCTGTAGAATTAACTGCCGGCCAATAAGTGTTGAGGCATTTGTTTGAACTTGAGCAGATAGGATGTGTGTGTCTATATACTTCAGATTTCATTATGCTACTACCATCAGCAGTTGTATCATCAATGAAGATAAGTGAGCCAGTACCTTCAGCAGCCATACATGCCCAGGCCATAACACCCCCCACCACCTTGTTTCACAGATGAGGTGGTATGCTTTGGATCTTTGGATTCCTTCACTCCTCCATACTTTGCTCTTGCCATATACTTTGCTTTGCTCTGATATGATAGGACTCTCCCGACGCCGGAGCAACATCACCCGGCGAGATGGTTTCTCAGTCTCATAATAGCCTCTTTGATTTTCATTGGCGCAACTTTTGGTCCTCATGTTGATAAACAGCAATAAAAGTTTCCAAAGGTGATGGAAAGACTGGAGGAAAGACTAGGTGCTGAGAGCTCTCTTGTACCTGCATTAAGGAGGCAATTAAACACAAACAACTGTGAAGCCATGTGTCCCAAACATTATGGTGCCCTGAAATTGGGGGACTATGTATAAACACAGCTGTAATTTCTACATGGTGAAACCAAAATGTATAAAAATGGCTTTTAATAAAATCTGACAATATGCACTTTAATCACATGTGATTTTTTTTCTATTACAAATCTCAAATTGTGGAGTACAGAGGCAAATAAATAAATGATTGATCTTTGTCCCAAACATTATAGAGGGCACTGTATATTGTGCCATGAAGCGTAATTCGTCAACTCTCCGGTTGCCCACTCCTCAGACACGTTGCCCTGCAACTGCAAGATATATAACACATGCCCCTAAACCTCCTCTAGCTTCCATCCTGGGACGCCAGCAGCCCTTCCGAATGAGACAGAAATTCCCGTGCATCTCCCAGTCTTCCAGCCTCATCTATTGCATTTGGTGCTCCTGGTGCAACATCTTTTACATTGGCGAGAAAAAGCGTAGGCTAGGCTGCTGTTTCACCATACACTTGCCGGAGCTCCCGGTTGCTGACCATTTTAATTCCCATTGTAATCTGTCTGTCCATGGCTGCCTCCATTGCCAGAGTGAAGTCATTGACAAACTGGAGAAACAACATATCATGTGCAGCTGGGTAACTTATAATGTAACAGCATGAATATTGAAGTAATACCTTCCCCTTCCTCTTCTCCATCCTAGTGTATGCACATTTATCCCCCCACCCTGGTGACCCTGCTCCTTCGCCTCGTAAATGCATCTCCCATCATATTTCCCTTTTACCCCCATCCCCTCTCTTTCTCCTCTCCCCGTCCCCTTCCATTTGAAATGTTAGTCTGGACTTTCCTCCAGAGATAGTTTTTTAAGGAAAACTCAAAGTGCTGGAGGAACTCGAGCGTCAGGCAGTGTCTGCAGAGAGAATAAACAGATGACATTTCAGAGTGGCTGGGCTTGTACACTATGGAATTTAGAAGGATGAGGGGATCTTATTGAAACATATAGGATTATTAAGAATTTGGACACGCTAGAGGCAGGACACTTGTTCTCGATGTTGGGGGAGTCCAGAACCAGGGGCCACAGTTTAAGAATAAGTGGTAAGCCATTTAGAACGGTGATGAGGAAACACTTTTTCACACAGAGAGTGGTGAGTCTGCCTCGGAGGGCGGTGGAGGCTGGTTCTCTGGATACTTTCAAGAGGGAGCTAGATAGGGCTCTTAAAGATAGCAGAGTCAGGGGATATGGTGTGATGCCAGGGTACTGATTGGGGATGATCAGCAGTGATCACATTGAATGGCGGTGCTGGCTGGAAGGGCCGAATGGCCTGCTCTTGCACCTTTTGTCTATTGTCTATAGCATCTGTATTTTCTTGTCACTTCATGTCAAATAGAATTGTTGACAGAAACAAGTTTTATTTTAACTGCAAGTTTCCATTTTGTTTACTCTGGGTTCTTCTCACCCCCAATACCAAATTCCACTTCTCTCACAGCACCCGACCTGTACCTCTGCAAATGTTATTCCAACAGGAAAGCCCAGGAAATAACAGAATGCTTGTAGTAATCTCTATTTACCTTTTTTATCTACTGATGATGTGGTTGTGACAGTTGTACAATTAAAGTGACCTTTTAAATCTTAAAATGTCTCTACAAATTTTACTATTTTTAATAGTAAGTGGGCTTTTAGTAACAAACGTATCTGTTTTCTCAGGAATAGGAAGGTCATTGACTACTCACAGTTTGAAGATTCTGATGGTATGTACTGTGCATGAAATCCAGGTAATTTTAAGTAGCTTGCCTTGTGTACTTAATGAATATCCACCACAAATGTCTTGAATATTGTCTTTTTCTTATGCCACATTCGGCTCAAACGGGTCATGCATTTTTCACGGTACATTTAACTTGACAAAATGTCCCAAGCTATTTCTGTCGTTATCAAACACATTTTGACACTCAACCGCATGAAGTTATTAGGACAGATGACCAGAAGTTGGTGATAAAAATTAGGCATTGGTGACTTTTAACATTTCACCTAACAGTCTAAATTGCCATTTTAATAAAATGGAATTTGATATTCTTCTATGAAATAGATGCATGTTGCGTCAATTTGTTTCAAATATATCTGCCGACACTGGCCTTAAAAGTTATTTGATATGATAGTCTGGACTTTCCTCTAGAGGTAGTTGTTTAAGGAAAACTCAGTGCTGGAGGAACTTGAGCATCAGGCAGTGTCTGCAGAGGGAATGAACAGATGACTTTTCAGAATGGGACCCATCAACAGCTTCTTGGTTCTCCTGTTGTTTTCGTAATGTTGAAGAAATTATAAGGAGAGGCCGAGAGGTGTTGGGAGGAGTCCTAGAAACATAGAAAATAGGTGCATGGGGTAGGCCATTTGGCCGTTCAATATGATCATGGCTGATCATCCAAAATCAGTGCCCCATTCGTGCTTTTTCCCCATATCCCCTTGATTCCATTAGCCCTGAGAGCTAAATCTAACTCTTGAAAACGTCCAGTGAATTGGCCTCCACAGCCTTCTGTGGCAGAGAATTCCACAGATTCACAACTCTTGGGTTTAACACATCGCAGTTTTAATTTGTTGGAGTTGCAGACATTGTCATTATTGTTGGAGAATTTTAAAATCAAGGTGCCTGTTTTAGAAATGCCGTGTTCTTGGAGTGTCACAGAGCTGGAGAGTGTTAGTAAGACACACTATGGATGTTTTTGAAGCCAAGCAGGCCGAATTTATATTGCATTAAAGGTAGACACAAAATGCTGGAGTAACTCAGTGGGTCAGGCAGCATCTCTGGAGTGAAGGAATGGGTGACGTTTCGGGTCGAGACACTTCCTCAGACAAATATTGCATTCATGCCCATCTCGGTCAGTAAGGGCAGTTGTGATAGGTGAGTAAGGCAGTGCAGGAAGGATACAGTCATCAGTCACAGTTATGATTGTTGGCTTCAGCGGCAAGTCAACTCAGAAGGGTTGTTCCAAAGATAGACACAAAGTACTGGAGTAACTCAGCAGGTCAGGCAACATCTTTGGAGGAAAAGGATAGATGATGTTTTGGGTTTGACGATGAAGGCATCTGAGAGTTGTAGACAATGCCATTGGTATGTTCATTATTTTATGCTTACTTGCCAATGAATGCAGGACGGGTAACATGATAAATAACCTCCAGGTAGGAGGAGGTGGTGGAGTGTTGGAATGTGTGTTCAGCTTGGAATATTTTGAAGGCCATGTTCATGAAGGTTGAGAGTGGTAACTTTCAAGGACAGGATTCATAAATAATTTCTTGGCAGTAGCTTTGAAACTGGGGCGATCCTTGATAAGTAATGGTGACACTTTCTGCGAACGTGTTTTCTGGAAATGGAAAGTAGAATCCGATCAGATGGTGTATCGTGGAACAGATGTTGCTCAATGGGTTTTATATCCCATTACCGTGGCTCTTCTCTCCTTGAAGCCCAAATGATGCAGAGAAACTCAGGGTGCTCTAATTTCCCTACAGCAAATAACAAGATGCTGGGAATAAAATCCACGATAATGTTGCATTGAGTGGCGTAGCTTCACGTTATGTAGTGAAGATACAGAGGCATTGATTGAATTTATTTAAAGGAATTCTATCGTTTGGGCATTGCAATTTAAAGGACAAGACGATGCCCGTCTATCCAGTATTTTTGCATTTGTTTTTAAGCCAAGCTCACCTGGTAGTAACCAAATAATTTCCATGGATCATTGGATCGAGCCTACAATTTTTATGATCTAGTAAGAAGTTAGTTTATTGTTGCCAACTTATGCACAGCACGTATCTGACGAGCAAATCAGTACTTGACAAATCCAACTAAAATCTTCATGTGAACAATTGTACGCATGCGTTCTTGCGCCCAAGACACCTGAAAGTATATGGTAGGATTCCTATTGTAATAACCCTGCAATCAGTTTTTATACAGCCTGGTCCTATAATCAATAATGAAATAAATTAATCAGACAAAGTTAACTTTATCCTGAAAGTCCTGAATTACCTCTGAGCAGTTTGTCAGTCATCTGTCCGATTAAAAGTGGTCCAGTTCGGTACAGATCCCCCGGCAAGGATTTCCTCATGAAACCCAACTCTGATTGTTTGGCCTTTAAAACTTAAAAGAGTAGGAGTAAACGGGTCCTTTACACAATGGCAGGCAGTGACTAGTGGGGTACCGCAAGGCTCAGTGCTGGGACCCCAGCTATTTACGATATATATTAATGATTTGGACGAGGGAATTGAATGCAACATCTCCAAATTTGCGGATGACACAAAGCTGGGGGGCTGTGTTAATTGTGTGGAGGATGCTAGGAGGCTGCAAGGTGACTTGAATAGGCTGGGTGAGTGGGCAAATGCATGGCAAATGCAGTATAATGTGGATAAATGTGAGGTTATCCACTTTGGTGGCAAAAATAGGAAAGTAGACTATTATCTGAATGGTGGCCGATTAGGAAAGGGGGAGATGCAACGAGACCTGGGTGTCATGGTACACCAGTCATTAAAAGTAGGCATGCAGGTGCAGCAGCAAGTGGAGAAGGCGAATGGTATGTTAGCATTCATAGCAAAAGGATTTGAGTATAGGAGCAGGGAGGTTCTACTGCAGTTGTACAGGGTCTTGGTGAGACCACACCTGGAGTATTGCGTACAGTTTTGGTCTCCTAATCTGAGGAAGGACATTCTTGCCATAGAGGGAGTACAGAGAAAGTTCACCAGAATGATTCTTGGGATGTCAGGACTTTCATATGAAGAAAGACTGGATAGACTTGGTTTGTACTCGCTGGAATTTAGAAGATTGAGAGGGGATCTTATAGAAACTTACAAAATTCTTAAGGGGTTGGACAGGCTAGATGCAGGAAGATTGTTCCCGATGTTGGGGAAGTCCAGAACAAGGGGTCACAGTTTAAGGTAAGGGGGAAATCTTTTAGGACCGAGATGAGGAAAACATTTTTCACACAGAGAGTAGTGAATCTCTGGAATTCTCTGCCACAGAAGGTAGTTGAGGCCAGTTCATTGGCTATATTTAAGAGGGAGTTAGATGTGGCCCTTGTGGCTAAAGGGATCAGGGGGTATGGAGAGAAGGCAGGTACAGGATACTGAGTTGGATGATCAGCCATGATCATATTGAATGGCAGTGCAAGCTCGAAGGGCCGAATGGCCTACTCCTGCACCTATTTTCTATGTTTCTAAATCCGAAAGAAATGCCTTGTTGACCAATTGAACCAGATCCTAGGCTAAACCAGCTTGAACACTTATCAATGGCCTACTCCTGCACCTATTTGCTATGAATACTTATCAATATTGGCAATTTTAAATAGCGTAACAAAATATAAAACAAAAGCATAGAAAAGACACAAAATGCTGGAGTAACTTAGTGGGTCAGCCAGCATTCGTGGAGAACATGGATTGGTGACTTTTTGTGTCAGGGCCCAGCACAATCAGTCCATAGAAGGTTCCCGGCCGGAAACATAATCTATCTATGTTCTCTACAGATGCTGCCTGGCCTGCTGATTTACTCCCAACATTTTGTGTCTAACCTTGTTAAACCAGCAAAACAAAAAAAGGTGCTGAAGTAACTCAGCGTGTCAGGTAGCATCTCTGGAGAACATGGAAGAAGGGTTCTGACCCGAAACATCGCCTATCCATGTTCTCCAAGGATACTGCCTGACCCGCTGAGTTAATCCAGCACTTTGTGTCATTATCTCTCTGCTGTCCATTGAAGTAATTGGAGTCACAGAACCTGCACCAAATCTAAGATGATGAAAACAATGTAGTTCAGACTGCACCGATGTCGACAGGCAATAGATTTGGCTGCAGCAATCAATCATGTTGAAGATTGGGTCTTCTGCTTTTGAAAGGAACAATTGTTTAATCATTATATAACAGCAGCTGCTGTGGATTGTACAAGTATAATACCCAGCAAATTGTTTTAAGTCTCCCAGAAAAGATCACAACACTGCGACGTCCCTAATTATGGTACTGAATTTTAAGATGAGATTGTGTGTTCGGGACATGGACTTTAATCCACCACCATCTAACAGAAATGAAAGTACCATCATGATGTCCACTGACATAATGTTGGAAATCATGTTGTGTCTATTGTTAATATAGCTTGTGTTTAATATTAGGCAGTCTGTTTATTTATAGGTTAATGGCACCATCCCATTCCTATATTCCCATGATTCAAAAATTTGTTGGGGTTTTCCATTGGAGAGGTAAAAATAAGGGAAGTGAAATGACTGATTCTTCAACAAATAATACTTAGAATTTACCATTTAGATGAACAGGCAATTTAATGCTTAGGGGCCCCTTTGACAGTGCATCCCTGCTTATGTACTACACAGAAGCATCAGAAAAAAGATTAAAAGTATAGAAATGTTAAGTATCTTTAACAATTAATGGGATCTTCACACCTTCAGAGGTATTATGTTTGTGTTTAATGGTAGACTTAAGAGTTGCTAGTTATGCAGAGGTATCATTATCAATTATTTAGGTACCTAGTCTGTGGAATTCTCTGCCTCAGAGGCAGGTTCTCTGGATGCTTTCAAGAGAGAGCTAGATAGGGCTCTTAAAAATAGCGGAGTCAGGGGATATGGGGAGAAGGCAGGAACGGGGTACTGATTCGGGATGTTCACATTGAATGGCGGTGCTGGCTCGAAGGGCTGAATGGCCTAGTCCTGCACCTATTGTCTGTTGTCTAGTGGGTATATTCAGGAGCCTCGTGCCCTTCATTATTTCGGTGTCCAATCCAGGAGCATTGTTTCAAGGAGGTTTATGGTGTTATGTAGATTAGAGAAATCCTGATTTCTGTTCTTTTTACTCTACATGATTGTTATTGTCTGATTTACTCCATTTTAATCAGAAATGTTGATAGAAATATAGACCACTGGAAAATCTGGACTGGTGTATTTATTCCTCGGGTTGCACATGTCAAAGTTCATGGGTTAAGTCCCTGGCTTTTACTGTGCTGAGTGATCTGTGGTCGCAACAGAGTTGTTTATCTCTGCAACTCTTGGCTTCCACACTTGAGAAGGTAAAAGTTGCCCAGGATCCTTTGATTCTATTACTATGCAACCTCTTCACAGAACATGCATTGAAAAGGAGTTTAATTCATGTTTGACATGCTCTTTTGGTTTGGCAGCTTGCCAATATTTAATTATCCTGATTCGTACATTGTGTGTTTACTTATTGAGATTATAAGGAGCTTTGCTGCTTGGTGAATCTTATCCCAGTTGAATCCAATGCCCTCAGTGGTAGGTGTGGGATATCTTACCAGATAGGATGTAATTGTTTATTCATTTTCAAACAATATTAGACAGCAGCTTCTTATATTGTAACACTGATCACACAGCATTAACTGTAAAGTGTTGTGGGAGCCTGGATTTTGTGAAAAGCACTTAGTGAACACTAGTCTGCTTTATTTTCACAAACGTCAAAAATATTCATTGGAAGTATCTTATGGCTTCACTAATTGTGGTTTAACTTAGTAATCTGTGTTGTTTACAGTACTGTGCTACTTTCAAATGTCCCTGTTGCCCACTTACATTGCCCTGGCAATTGATTGCATCTCTTCCCAGTTGGAGTTTTTTTTCTAATTCTAAAAAGTCACACAGCATGGAAACTGGCCCTTCGGTCCGTGCTGGTCATTAGACTCACAGTAATCCAACCCCCCCCCCCCCCCGTCACCAAGTCATCCCGAAGGATTTTTTTCACATCAATATATTATGGGCTTTTTTACTTGGGTAATTAACCTATTCAATGTCTTTGCGATGTGGAAGGAAACCAGAGCACCCAACTGAAACCCATGTGATCACGGCTTGTATGCAAGCTCCACAAACGGCATCTGAGGTCAGGATTGAACTCTGGTCACTGGGGCTGTGAGGCAGTAGCTTTGCTATCTCTGCCCTTGCTGGGTAATATTAATTTGCCTTCATTGGATGACTTATTTTTTTTCACTTTACCTATTTGTGTTAGCTCTTTTGTAGTTTCATAATTGGGTGTAAGCAGTGGGTTCTGTAAGACTGAGCTACCAACATTCACCTTTAGTACTTCCTACTCGATGTATTGACAGCACCAAGTATGTTTTGACATTGAAGGCGATTTATGGAAGAGTAACCCAGAAATGCAAT
Source organism: Leucoraja erinaceus (assembly GCF_028641065.1). Taxonomy (NCBI): domain Eukaryota; kingdom Metazoa; phylum Chordata; class Chondrichthyes; order Rajiformes; family Rajidae; genus Leucoraja; species Leucoraja erinaceus. Next base: position 30,235,666 of record NC_073400.1, on the reverse strand, counting down.
TTTAAAAAAAGGACACAAATTATTATTGCAATCTTGATATTTTAATTATACGGTTTATTTTTGCATCCATGTTACCATTACTGTATTTAGTTTTTTGCAGAGGCATGTTTATAAAAATACTATGGTTTGGGGCTAATAGGGTCTGAATCTTGTTTGCCTTTCAATTGAAACTGTGGTTTGGATATTATCTTGTATTCCTCTTTCAGAATGGGGAAGTGAATCATGCTATTTCTGGTGTTTCTTGGGCTTTGGAAGAATAACAGTATTAACCTGGATTTCTGCTTGTAGATGAAGCCTATGGAAGAGATTCACCCCCTCCGGCTAAGAAAGCACGAGCATCTCCCAGGGAAGGAAAAAACAAACGAAAGTCTGCGAAAAATGCGCGAGACGAAAGGTAGCTTTTATGGGAACTCTTCATTTTCCTGGTTCTTTCTTCAAAAGCCTATCTTATGTTGATACATTTCTGATCCTTTTTGTTGGCGTAGGTGTATAAATGTGCTTTTAATTTCTCACTTCCAATTCATTTTGTGTACAGATAGTGGTTTGTGTTTGGGTTAAACATGCTGTTTGTACTCTGAAGCACACGTTTAAATTCAACTATGGATGCCAAAATGATAGAAATAGTTTCTAGAGGCAAAAGAACAAAGTGCTGGTTGAACTTAGTAGGTCAGGCAACATCTGTGGAGGAATCCACGGACTATGTTTTGACTTGGTAGGACAGATGCTGCTTGAGCCGCTGAGTTTATAGAATCATAGAGTGATACATTGTGGAAGCAGGCCCTTCGGCCCAACTTGCCCACACCAGCCAACATGTCCCACCTGCCAGCATTTGGTCCATATCCCTACAAACCTGACCTATCCATGTACCTGTCAAACTGCTTCTTAAATGTTAGGATTGTCCCTGCCTCAACTACCTCCTCTGGCAGCATGTTTCATACATCCAAAAGTTACCCCTCAGATTCCTATTAAATCTCTCCCCCTTCACCTTGAACCTATGTCCTCTGGTCCTCGGTTCGCCTACTCTGGACAAGAGACTCTGTGCATCTAATGCTTCACTAGTGCTTTGTTTTTTTACACACGATTCAGCAGTCTCTTGAATCCTGAAATGGTTTCTTGGCTGATTTGTTGTTAGTGAACCCTTGCCTACAAAAGAGACCACCCAGGTTATACAGACTAATTTAATGAGCAAGCAGCAATTAGACTTTGACAGTTTAAAACCCCATTCAGCACAGCTTCATTACCAGAACTGAAACTTGTTTCTCTGATGTGATGCATCATTGTCAAAGTTAGAATAAGTTATGGCACATTATATTTATGTAGTATAAGTTTTTGGATTGGCACGTGTTCTTATTTATTTGGCAGTGAGGAATCAGACGACAAGCTTTATGAGAAGGACCTGAAGGCTGCCATTGCATTGTCCAAGAAGGAGACATCCCATTCACCTGGTGGGTTTACATTAAACTGTATGGTACAGGTTAAAAGTCAGACCGAAGGAAGCAACCTAATGTAAGTGTAGGTGTCTGTCTCATTGCTCTGCATTTGTAGGTTTGGATTATTCCTGGCGGTAAATGTGCCACCTTTTTATGATTGACATAAATTCCTAGAGATGGGTCTTTTGGAGAGAGAATACATTTTTTGAATACACCAATATCTTGGCAGCTAATTGAGCTAAGGCAATGTGTCATTCCAAGCTAATCTTTTTTAAGTAAATAACTGGGGGCAAAAAAATATATGTGGGTCTTTTACATATGGCACATTTTTCAGTTTCCTGACTTACGTAGGAAACAAACTTTTAAAAATCAGAATAAACATTTTTCAACAAAGAACAAGCTGATTTGTAGTTAGAGAGATCTGAAATGACATGGCTCGCTGTGCTTGAAATTCAGGTTCACCTAAAACGTGTAGTCACTTGCTGCACTTATATTTAACATCTTTGGGGTACCTTGGTCCCTAGCAATATATTGTAATAGTTCTTTAATTTCATTACGTGACGCGAGAGCTACTGATGTGGAGCCTTGGCGAATAACTGCAGAGCATGTTATATGTAGATGATACATTCTATAGACAAATGGTGGAGTGCCAAGCAAACAAGCTGCCTTATTAGAGTCATATAGTGTGGAAACAGACCCTTCGACCCAATGCGCCCAGACTGACCAACATGCCCCACCTACACTAGTCCCACCTGACAGCGTTTGGCCCATATTCCTCTAAACTTATCCTATCCATATATATGTACAAATGTGTTTTAAACGTTGTGATGGTACCTACCTCAGCGACCTCCTCTGGCAGCTCGTTCCAAATACCCACCATCCTTTGTATTTATTAAAAAACGGTGCCCTTCAGGTTCTTATTAAATCTTTATTCCCTCATTTTAAACCTATAGTTCTTGATTTCCCCCACTCTGGGAAATAGAAAATTGATTTACCCTATCTATTCCTCTATTCTGGGTGGTGTGAACATATCATAATAATAATAATATCTTGTAACGAATAATATCTTGTAACATCAGTGCAACGAGATTTAGTATGCTGCTTCCAACCGATGTAAAAAGAAAATTAAATAAATAAACTGCGACGTGACCATCCGAGGGAGACAGTCCAGGTGGGATGGGGGGCACTCAGCAGGGTCGGTTCAGAACCGCTATAGCTCTGGGAATAAAGCTGTTTCTGAGTCTGGAGGTTCGGGCGGAGGTGGAGGTGACATTATTATTATTGTATCAGCATTTCTCCAGGCAAGTGGAAAGTATTCCATCATGTTCCAAACTTGTTCCTTTTGCCCGCTTTGAGGTTTCTAAAAATATGCCCCTTGTTCTTTGTTTCTCTACTAAGGAAATATCCTCCCATCATATACCTTGACAGGCTGCCTCAGAGTTTTTTGTTTCAGTATGATTACCTTTTCATCCTAACAAACTCAGGCTTATGCAATCTTTTCGCAATGAACCTTCGAAGTGTAAACAGTTATCTGTGTGCAGTCTAGTCAGAGACTGCAGGAAGACTGCCCTACTTTGACACAGAGACCACCTTTCCATTTGTCTCAGTGTTAACCTGTTCTTTCTTTATGTCAATGTTGTTTATATGTACAAGTACATCCAAATTAAGTGTAATAGGTTTCTATCTCTAAACGATATTCTGCTTTTCTATTTTGTTATCAAAATGGATAACTTCACATTTCTGGACATGATACTCCTCTCCCAAAATTTTGCCCGCTTAACCTGTCTATATCCTTTAAAAAAATTTGTGCTCACAACTTGCTTTCTCATTTATCCGTGTATTATCAGCAAAATACACTTGGTCTCGTCATCCAAGTCCTTAAATATAGATTGTAAATAGTTGCAGCTCAGCATTGATTCCTGTGGCAATGCCGTTGTTACAGCTTGTCAACCGGAAAGCTAACATTTATAGCAGCTGTTTTCTGTTAGTTTGTGTTTCAGTACAATTACCTTTCATCAATCCACTATCCATGTTAATGTATTTCCCCCAATGTCATAAGCTCTCAACCAGTGCAGCAATCTTTATGTGCTACTCTATTGAATTACTTTTGGAAATGTAAATACATTGGTTCTCCTTTATCCATTCCTAAAGACTGCTAATCATTTTATTAAAAAGTGATTTCCCATTCATCAGGCTAGTAAAATCTGCTTGTGTCATGATTAAATGTTCTTCAGCATTTCCCCAACAGTGCATTCCAGCTTTTCCTCACTGTTACCAGCCTGTTATCCTGCTTGCCTTCAATTGTTGAATCCGAGAGTAACTTCTGCAATTTTCCAAAACTATTAGGACTTCTGAAGAATCTTTTTCTAGTTTGTAATCAATACATCCGCTATCTTTGCAGCTTTTCGATTTAGATAATGATAGAAAAGGCCACCAGATTTACATGGCTTGTACATTAATTCAATTAATGTGTCCAATACTTCTCCAGTAACTACCTTTTGAACATTTTCCTTCTCTGCCGATATTGTTATTACTATGATGCTTTTACAGTGATGCTGTACAAAATATTTGTTCATATCTCTGCCAGTTCATTGTTTCCCTGTCTCATTCTACAATATTTACCAAAGCTACTGCTTCCCTTGGATCCCTCTATCTGCCTTGCTCATAGACCCTGGCCCTTTTCAGAGCTACAGTGTGTAACCCCACAGAAAATGTTTTGCTTTCCTTAGTGCATAGCCCTGTTTGAAGCAGTAGCCCTGCCTCGTCAATTGTGAGCCGATACTTCTCTAACTGTAGACAGTTGCTACAACTGCAGCTTAGAACGGTGTGATAATTTGAAATTAGTTGGTGATTTGTTTCAGTTGGCTATTGATAATTTTTAGTTGCGAATTAGTCTAGTCAATATCGTTTCAAGGTATAAAGTGGAGGAGGAGAAAAAGTGCCAGACAATTACGTTCCTGCCTTGCTATGATGTCCTATTTCGTCCCTCCTGATTTTCAAAATTTAGCAGTTGTGGTCAATGATACTCGTTAAATTTAAATCTTTGGAGGGTAGGGGAGGCTTTTAGCTGCAAACATGACCCCCCCCCCCCCCCCCCCCCTCCCCAAAATCCTGAGTTTATACTTTACAATAGTAGCACGGTTGAATTCAGCTCTGTTTTAGCCAAAGTTCTTGTACCTAAATGTAATTCCAAGTTGTGTACTCTGTAGAAAGGGAATATCATATGTGTTTACGCTTTCGCTTGCAAGAACAAGGGAATTTTAAATATTAAAAGGCCACACTAGGGCCAACAGAAAAAGCTTCCTATGACCGCAGTCACACTTTTTCAGTCTAATTTTTCGCCTTTTTGCAGGCGTATGCACTACTTAAATTTCCTAGGTGATTGTGCATGCATGTCCTGCTTTTGTTTTACCATGCATGCTTCTTATGCATCCTATGCACTCTAGAGCGATTTAACGTGCGTTCTGATAGTTTGGGAGACTAATATATGGTGCAGAGTTGCAAGATTTAATTTTCTCTCCCTTTGTGATTCCAGGACTGCAAGATGGGGAAGAGGCCAAAGTGGATGTGGGCCTGGGGTAGTAGAGATAGAATGATACAGATGTTGGATATTTGGTCAAGATTATTGATTACAGCCGAATTAGTCACAGGGCTTGCTGTTAATGGCTTTTTTAACCTTAGTTTCGAGAGAGGAGTTATATACAACAGGGCTGAATGAAGTCTCTTAATCTTAGTTCTTTTCATCTTCTCAGAGAAATTGTGAATACCATTGATTTGTGTTTCATTTGTCAATGCAGCTGAGACATTCTCTAGGTTTTGTCACTAAATTACCTGGTGTATTTGTCAAAATAGTAATTGGTCCAGTTTGCCTTTGTAAGAATTTTCTTCAATTTGCTTTCAGATGAGGACATGGGGAGTGAAGAAGATCGGGATCACGGCGACAGTGATTATGAAGCTTCAAAGAAAAAGGGCAAAAAAGGAAAAAGGGTTAAAGCAGATAAGAAAGAGAAAAGGACACTCAAAAAACCCAGGAAATCAGCTGAAGGTATGTTTTATCCTGTGCTTTTAGATGAGGAGGATACTGGTGCTTGGTGCTCCCATGGAGTAAGGAATACTGGATATGATTATAACTCTTGCAGTAAAACAGAAATTATATGCACTATCAGACCTGCAAATGACCCACAAGAGGCCTGCAAATGAGAACTAGATCTCAGCCCTTCGAACCTGGCAACACAGTTTCAAACAGGAAGTCTTAAGTATGACCTCCGAGGCCATCAAAAAGGCTGAAAGGGACTTGCTGTAAATTGGAGAGTGAGATGGACATTCAGCAACTGTGACGGGGCTTGCACCCATTTACTTCCTAAAAGATGAATCAAGTGGCAGATCTAGCGTCAGCGAGACGTCACTCCCAGATGAGCTCAATGCGTTCTACTCAAACTTGGGAAGGGAGATCACTGATGTGCCCTCTCGGTACCCCATAGGCATTGTAATCTCAGACGCTGAGGCCAACGGAGAAGATTCTTTGTGAGGATGAACCCTAAGTGTGCCTGGATCTGATGGTGTACCTGGTCGTGTTCTCTCAACAAACACGGACCAACTGGGTGGAGTTTTTACAAACACCTGGAAAATGAACTACATCTTGGCATATAACGCCATCATCCTTTTCAAAGTTGTTACCAAGCTCGGCAAACTGGGTCTCTGCACATCTCTTTTCAACTGGATGCTTGACTTTCCAAATAACAAGCCACATCCCAACCAGTGTGCCAGAGGAAATAATTTGCCTTGGCTGTGAAGCACCAATGAGGACCTTTTCAGATTCAGATTCAGATTCAGATTCAATTTTAATTGTCATTGTCAGTGTACAGTACAGAGACAACGAAATGCATTTAGCATCTCCCTTGAAGAGCGACATAGCAAACAATTTGAAAAAAAAAAAAAAAAAAAGTGTCCGGGGGGGGGGGGGGGGGGGGGGGGGGGGGGGGGGGGGGGGGGGGGGGGGGGGGGGGGGTGGGGGGGGGGGGGGGTGGGGGGGGGGGTGGCAGTCACCGAGGTACGTTGTTGAGTAGAGTGACAGCCGCCGGAAAGAGGCTGTTCCTCGACCTGCTGGTTCGGCAACGGAGAGACCTGTAGCGCCTCCCGGATGGTAGGAGGGTAAACAGTCCATGGTTGGGGTGAGAGCAGTCCCTGGCGATGCTGAGCGCCCTCCGCAGATAGCGCTTGCTTTGGACAGACTCAATGGAGGGGAGCGTGGAACCGGTGATGCGTTGGGCAATTTTCACCACCCTCTGCAATGCCTTCCGGTCGGAGACAGAGCAGTTGCCATACCATACTGTGATGCAGTTGGTAAGGATGCTCTCGATGGTGCAGCGGTAGAAGTTCACCAGGATCTGAGGAGACAGATGGACCTTCTTCAGTCTCCTCGGGAAGAAGAGACGCTGATGAGCCTTCTTGATCAGAGTAGAGGTATTGTGGGTCCAAGAGAGGTCATCGGAGATGTTGACTCCCAGGAACCTGAAGCTAGAAACACGTTCCACCTCCGTCCCGTTAATGTGGATGGGGGTATGCGTGCCGCCTCTGGACTTCCTGAAGTCTACAATGAGCTCCTTGGTCTTTTCTCCTAAAGAATGATAATTAAGGTGATATGCAATGCTGCCATTTATTTCCTGCAAAGTTTGGTATCTTGGAAGAACATTGGTAAGGATAGTGGCATTCCAATGTTAGCATTTGGAGAAATGTAAGGTGTTCATTTTATCTTGCATAAAATGAACATGTCTACATCACTGCAAACCTGTTTAAGAAACATTTAGACGGGTCAGTGGATAAGGTAGATTTAGAGGGATATGGCCCTAAAGCAGGCAGGTAGAATGAGTGTAGATGGGGCATATTGGTCAGCGTGTGCAGGCTGGGCCGAAGGGCCTATTTTCATGCTGCATGACTGTATGCCTGTCTAACTTCGTATGAAAAATCCTATTACTGTAGACCTCTAAGTTGACGCAGTATCAATTCCGATTGTGTAAGAAGAACCTGCAGATGCTGGTTTAAACCGGAGATAGACACAAAAAGCTGGAGTAACAGGCAGCATCTCTGGAGAGAAGGAATGGGTGACGTTTTGGGTCGAGACCCTTGAATTGGTATACATTTTCTATGCCTTGCACCATCTTTTATGGTCTTGATTTCAACATCACAACTTCATAAAGGTGCAAGCCTTTGTTGCTGGTATTTGTCACGTCTTCCAGTGGCATGAATTTGTGATCCTAAATTTTAATCCTGCCTACTTGCATCTTTCAGCAGGCGACGATGAGAGTGAAGATGAAAAAGGCCAGAAAGATGGTCGTCAGAAAAGGCAAGCTGCGTCCAAAGCTGCAAGCAAACAGAGAGAAATCCTGTTGGATGATGGTGGAAGCGAAGAGGAACATGAAGATGATGAAGAGGCTGTTCAGGAAAGTGAGTGATTTAATTTGTGCAGCCTAAAATTATGTTAAGAATAATAAAAGATTGTGGTTTTAGTCCTGATTGAAGCATATACAGTGCCCTCTATAATGTTTGGGATATAGACCCATAATTTATTTATTTGCCTCTGCACTCCACAATTTGAGATTTGTAAACTTCAGTGCCCGATGGGTGGAAGTAGAATGCATTACTTTCTGTTGATACCTGTTCCTTAATGGCTTGTGATACTTATCATAACATGTGATATGTTTTTCCGGTCTGCGTGAGTCAATTGAATTTGGGCGGCTGCTTGCTGTACATCAGATGTACTAAGTTAATTTGCTGGTTTAATTAAAAAGATGTAACATCTACTTAATTGCTATTGAGGGAGTGCAGTGTAGGTTCACAAGGTTAATTCCCGAGATGGCGGGACTGTCATATGCTGATAGAATGGAGCGGCTGTGCTTGTATACTCTGGAATTTAGAAGGATGAGGGGATATCTTATTGAAACATAAGATTATTAAGGGTTTGGGCACGCTAGAGGCAGGAAACATGTTCCCGATGTTGGGGGAGTCCAGAACCAGGGGGCCACAGTTTAAGAATAAGGAGTAAGCCTTTTAGAACAGAGATGAGGCAACACTTTTTCTCACAGAGAGTTGTGAGTCTGTGGAATTCTCTGCCTCAGAGGGCGGTGGAGGCCAGTTCTCTGGATGCTTTCAAGAGAGAGTTAGATAGAGCTCTTGAAGATAGCAGAGTCAAGTGATATGCGGAGATGGCAGGAACGGGGTACTGATTGTAGATGATCAGCCATGATCGAAGGGCCAAATGACCTCCTCCTGCACCTGTTGTCTATTAACTGAGGTTTGAATTAAGAGTTATTCAATGATACTTCATTGTCGCATGTACCTAGGTACAGTGAAAGTCTTTGTTTTGCATACAATGCACAAAGTACACAGGTCTTAAATACCTAGTAATTTTAATTGTTTTTTTACGACCATATGGTATTCGTATCAGTTTTCTATCTGCAGATGTTAAATAAACTTTCACATGGTGAGCTGAGGTTAGATGAGTTTTATTTAAAACTTGGTGCGTGTCACTAGAATACATGTAGAGTAATTTCATTTTGGCTACTGTGTATTGGATGAGTAAAGGACAAAGGATCATAGCTAATCCTTTAAAATTGATATAGCTTTATTGCTGAACGTTGTAAATGGTCATGTATGGCCTCCTTCATGTTGCTTAGTAGGTCAGTCAGTTTCGTGGCTTATCCTGGTGGCCTTTGAATTTGTAGACTATTTCTTGACCAGAATTGTCACTGTTTTGCCACCATGTAATGTGGTGTGCACCATTTGTGTTAGCGTCGTCAAGGAGCCCCAAATGGTTATTAATTCCCAAAAAACAATACAGATCCAAAAAATTCTTAATAGTGCTTGATCAGATCGAAATTAAAATAAATGATTGTATGGCTGAAATTCACAGTTGTACAATGTTATTGCAGAAGGGGATTCTGGAAGCGATGCCGACTTCTATGTGGAGGAGGATGATGACAGCGACTATGAGAGTTCTTTGAAGAAAAGCAAAAAAGGAAGGAAAACTAAAACGGTACCTGAGAAAAAGGAAAAGAAGACACCTAAGCCGAGACTCAGCGCTACAGGTAAGCTGATCACGGAAAAGCTAAATGAAAAGGTTGTCTCGTGTTTCCTTAAACTGAAGTAAAGACAGACATATGATCGGGTAGTTCAGAATCAGTGGGTCCAAAGGAGAAGGCTAGATACTTGGTTTGTGAAGTTGGGTTCATAAGATGTGGAGGTAAACTTAAGTTTTCATTCCTTATAAGTGTGTTGGTATGTCTTGGGGCCTGAGCAAAAGTCAAAGGATGATTGTATCTCAACTGTATCTGCAACCAAGAAAAATGACGGGCCTTTTTCATTGTTATTTTAGCCTCAGCATTTTGAAAAGTTCTCATGTTTTAACTACTCCATGATTGACAAACAACTTTCTGAAAGAGTGGGGACTTTTTTTTCTTCCACCTTGGCTGAGAGTTGAAGGAAATGAGCAGGATTAGTGTAACGGTTTCACAACATAGAATTGGCTATAACGCGAATGATGAATTATGGAACAATATTTACACTACAGTAAGGGGCAACAAGTTTTTTTTTTTTTGCTACCAGTTAGCTGAGCATTTAATTGTTTTAGTTTAAAGATGCAGTGCGGAAGCAGGCCTTTTGGTCCACCGAGTCGGTGTTGAGCAGCAATCCCTGTTACACTACGCTGCACTCCCTGTTGCTATTGAGGGAGTGCAGCGTGGGTTTACAAGGTTAATTCCCAGGATGACGGGACTGTCGTATGCTTAGAGAATGGAGCGGTTGGGCTTGTATACTCTGGAGTTTAGAAGGATGAGAGAGGATCTTATTGAAACATATAAGATTATTAAAGGTTGGCAGTCTTTTCCATAAACACACAGGGACCTAAAACACCCTTTGTCAATGGTGCCTTATTTAGTGAAATAAATTAGTGTTAATGAGAGGGGATCTCATTGAAACATATAAGATTATTAAGGGTTTGGACACACTAGAAGTAGGAAACATGTTCCCGATGTTGGGGGAGTCCAGAACCAGGGGTCACAGTTTAAGAATAAGGGGTAAGCCATTTAGAACGGAGCCGAGGAAACACTTTTTCTCACAGAGAGTTGTGAGTCTGTGGAATTCTCTGCCTCAGAGGGCAGTGGAGGCCGGTTCTCTGGATGCTTTCAAGAGAGAGCTAGATAGGGCTCTTAAAGATAGCGGAGTCAGGGGATATGGGGAGAAGGCAGGAACGGGGTACTGATTGGGGATGATCAGCATTGATCACATTGAATGGTGGTGCTGGCTGAAGGGCTGAATGGCCTACTCCTGCACCTATTGTCTATTATCGCACACTACCGTCAATTTACAAGTTTTACCAAAGCCAATAACCTACAAACCTGTCCATCTTTGGAGTGTGGGAAGAAACCGGAGCACTCGGTGAGTCACAGGGAGAAAGTACAAACTCCATGCAGACAGCACCCGTAGTCGGATCAAACCTGTCCCCAGCACTGTTAAGACAGCAGCTCTACCACTGCACCACTATACTGCCCCTTGTTGTATCAAAGTTATTCTTGTACTAATAATCTGTCAATCTTAAGTGTGTATTGAATTATTTTGAATATAAATGATTTGTGTTGCATTAGCGAACGTGCTTAATGACTGAATTGTGCCTCTTTTTAAATTATTTCTAAGTCACCCCTGCAACCCCCAGTCCGGTAAAAGGCAAAGGAAAAGGACGGGTTGCTGCCACAAAGGCATCACCACCTTCTAAGGGGCAACCACCTGAAAGTCCTGCTAAAGAATCAAAGAAGGAGAAGAGCCCTCCACCAGAAACAAACGAGGAAGAAGAGCCAGAAGATGATGAGGAGGAGGAAGAGGAAGAAGATGAGGAGGAGGAAGAGGAGGAAGTTAATTCTGGGGATGACTGAACAATACAAGGGGATATTTTTTATATAAGTAGACTTAGAATACAACTTCACTGACAGCTTGGTTCACAAGGTTTAGACACGGGACTTGTGTGTGTGTGTGTGCGCTGTTTTTAAAAGGCTGTGTCCCTTTTTGTATCCTGCAGTTTGTAACAAAATCAAATTTTAAATTTGGCTTGCTATTTTATAGGAGTTGCTTTGATCTTTTCAAAATTAGAATCTGCAGTCGGTAGAAACTGCCCGTGTTTTTGGCAAATTACTTTGACTGTTCAATGACAATTTCAAATGAAAAGTCGTACCAAGCTACAAAAATATTTTAACAACAGCGGGAACACCCTGCTTATGTTCAGGCAAACCTCTCTGCTTGTTTGATCTCTGCCTTCCAAGAAGTTAACACAACTTCCCAATTATAGCATCTAATTGGGTACAAAAAAAAGGATGAAATGGATGAAACTTGTTTATTTTATAAAACATGACACTCAATTCATGTTGTCAGCAAAATGGTATAAATTTCCTCGTTCTCTTGTTGCGTTGCCCATTGAATAAATCATTCCTGTGGATTCCGTTGTTTGAAAGGTCTGATAACAAACAACAAGATCAAAGGCTCCTGTAAATATATAACATTAGCTTAACTATCTCAACCTTGTAAAATTTAAATGCTGTAAATACAAATAGCGAAATGAACAACAAATTATAAATGTAGCTTCACTAAAAGCAGGTGTAGTTTTTGCACATGGCTTCAATGAAATGTGATAACAGACCAAATGAAAGTGTCTGTGGCATCTTAAGGACCGGCATCTGTCATGAGCAGCGATGCTGACTGATTGCCCTCCGTACCTCAGTATATTACCCAAGGAATTTTCTAAAATTCATCTCAAATATTTTAGTCATTTGTAGCCAGTTATCTCGTGATTTGAATACTCTTCTTGAACCGAACCATCCATTTAAATTGAAAATGTGAACCGCATGGCATTTTTCCAGCATAACTAAAGATCAAATGATAACATGTAACCCCCAGTCAGCTGCTACAGTCTCATTTGAGATGTGTAAATTTGCAAGGAAAATTAATGTACAATTTTAATAAAAAATAAAAATACGGTTAGTTTCAGCCAATACTTGTTTTTAAACTACTGGGATCTAAAAGGGCTCGGTGTTCTGCAGTTCAAATCTAGCCGGTTCACAAAAAGGAAATCCTCCAGTGCAGCTGATGATTGGATTTAAAATATTATGGTCAAGTTGCTCAAGTAAATGAGTGATGGTGTGGGTTGCGATAATCCTGTAACACTACTACACGGTTCTCATTGCTACTTTTACCGTAAACACTTAGGTGTTTAATATTGAAAGGGGGGGAGAAACGGCTATGCACCACCAACAATCACTTAGTCATCAGGTCTGATCTTGTGAACTGAATTGTTTTTGTTTTTTTGCAGATTGAAACATTTAAAAATGAATGTGATCGAATCCTGAAAAAACTGCGCATTTGTTTGTCTTTATCAGCATTTTGTCAAAGCAGCCATATCTTTGTAAGTTACAGAAAGAAAAACTTGTACAGCCAATTCTTAATGTTGACATTCAATTCAAGTGGGCTTTCAATTTCTTTTGTTTTTATTTTCGCTACAGAACATTAAATGTCTGCTGATGTAAAATGGTTTCTTTGCTCAATTATTTTGAAGGCTGTGTTAAAAAAAAAAAAAAGATTTAATTAGGTAGGAAAGGAGATTTTTTTTTTTTAATGGGTCATTAGTATAGTACACTTATAACTTTGAGAGTAGCTTAGAATTCTTGGCCTGTGCTGAGGTCTGTTTAAAAAAAAAACATTATAGTTGTATTTCAAGATTTGTATCCTGGAATATTTTGGGTGTTTGTGTTTTCTGTTCTGTAATAGGTTGAAAAATATTGATAGTCTTCTCATATACCCCAGTTGCATTCCACATTTCCAGTCAATTAAAAATTAAAATAAGGATCATGTCCTATGATGTGCAAAGTATATTAGATCCCCCCCCCCCCCAACACCAATTTTTTTTTTTTTAACTTAAAAAAAACACAATCTACTCTAGTATATCGTAATAGTAAGCTAGATTTTTTTTTTTGTCCAAACTTTTAAAGTTTTTAAGATAGCGATTGTATTTGGGTGAATACAATATTGCACCATCCAATAGACTGAAGTCATCTGCACTCGTAAGGTTTTGATCAGGTGTTTCTAACAATAGAGTTTGGGTTAGAAAATGGTTGCATCTTGGTAAAAGTAGTTATGAAGAGCCCCATATTGCTGCCTTATCTATTGATGAATATGTTTTCGAACTTTACCTGGAGTATAGTAATATTCTAAACTCTAAAATAATTTGGCAGTCTGTAAATTTAACTTGTACCAGTGGCCCATGTGAAGGACGGGTTGAGATTCCTATATGATAAATGTGCTGTTTCTACTCAAAAAGAAAAATGTTTTTTTCATGTTGATTTCGTTAGCACTGATGGATATCTCCCCTTTATGTCCAATTTATATTATGGTATCCATTTTACTTGGATATGACTGTCGATGGTTATAAGCAACAAGCTCGATGTCCCTTGGGATATTTTAAGAATTGTTCATTGTTTTTTTTCATATGAATAGTTGAAAAAAAGAATCCATGCTGAAATTAATTTGAATTTCATAATTATATTTTTCTAATTTTTTGGAAGCACCAGTATTCAAATTTAACTTCATTATTATTTCAGCAGCATTTGCCAATCTTGCCTCATTATCCACTATCCCTTCTGATCCAATAATCTCTTGTGCTTTTTATTTTAAACACCACATTGTTGCAATGATTTATTACAGATTCATTTTATGATTCAATTTGGAATAAATTATATATCATAACATCAGTATAAACTATGATGTGAGTTGAAAACTATTTGTGAACTCATTTGGTGAGGGAGCACAGTAAAAGTGTTAAAGTTTATTTGCAATCCGCATGAGGCAATAGATTTAAAGATGAAGAGTATTAGCTGTACATTTTATATAAAAATAGACAGCTCAGACAATTTCAAACTGCTCTATTCTAACTCGCACGCTTGGAATAGAGTTGCTATACTAGAACATATATCTAGTTTGTTTTCTACATATCCTTACGGTTATATGCAAGCTGTCTACTAGCAATCGATTTGTGCAACAGAGCCACAGGAGATGGGGACAAGCCTCCAAGTATGGAGAAATTGAGAACCAAAGATACTGTCCCGCCTAAATATCACATTTTTCATATCGTTGCATTTGAATGAATCGATGCTCTTCGCTGCAATATTTTTTTTCAGAAATTCGTTCCCAAAGTAATTCTGTGAGCAAATAATTAAATCTGTTTCCATAGCCTGACTTAGGTTTTTTTTTTTTTTTTTTTTTTTTTTTTTTTGCGTTTACCTCTTTTCAGCCAGGAATTGTGAATTTTGGTTCTGTGTTTCCTGTCCGTGGTACTTTTAATGTGCACACTACGTTTATCTCCTGGTTTGTATGTAAAAGGGAGAAAGTAACATTTTTTTTCAAACTTTACACTGTATCCAGAAAGGATAAAATCATTTTGCATTTAAAAAATAAATTTTCCAAAATTGGTTTGAGATCCATTGTTACAAACCCGCTTTGATCACCACAAGAACTTGATTAAATGGGGGGAAAAACTCTTTATTTGCAGACCTATTACATTTATGCTTCGAATTGGCTTCGCCCGACATTGGACGAGGATGATGTACTAAACCTGATTTTTAAAGGTGAAAAATGCTTTGGGATAAATACTTTGATGAATTCTGACACCCTTATTAATTTTAACAGGTGTTTGCAATATCATTTGTTAAATACCATGTAGGATAAGTGGTGAGCATGAACATGTTGCTAATACGGCAGAGGTTCACTTGCACCTCCTCCAACTTCATCTACTGTATTCGCTGTTCCAGGTGTCAACTTCTCTACATCGGCGAGACCAAGCGCAGGCTCGGCGATCGTTTCGCTGACTACCTCCACTCAGTCCGTCTTAACCTACCTGATCTCCCAGTGGCTCAGCACTTCAACTCCCCCTCCCATTCCCAATCTGTCCTTTCTGTCCCGGGCCTCCTCCATTGTCAGAGTGAGGCCCAGCGCCAATTGGAGGGACGGCACTTCATATTTCGCATGGGTAGTTTACACCCCAGTGGTATGAACATTCTCTAACTTCAGACAGCCCTTGCTTTCCCTCTATATCCCCATCCCCCTTCCCAGTTCTCCCACTAGTCTTACTGTCTCCGACTACATTCTATCTTTGTCCCGCCCCCTCCCTTGACATCAGTCTGAAGAAAGGTCTTGACCCGAAACGTCACCCATTCTCCCCAGGGATGCTGCTTGACCTGCTGAGTTACTCCAGCATTTTGTCTACCTTCGGTAATATACTGTAGTTCGGATACCACAGTCTGAGAATTTCACTACTTGGGATTGTATTTTTCCTTGCTAAGCTAGTGGTTTTTTTTATCAATTCCCTCATTTCTTGTGGATTTCGTGAAATGTCGAGTTTTTGATTGCATGGATGTGACCAAAATCGTGCTGCTTATCGAAATACAAATAATACCATGTCTATTTTCACATTGACAGATTAGTATAGTTTGTTTTAAAACTGAAGTGTTACTGGTTATGGGAATGCCTCGGATACTGTGTAGTGCTGCCATCGACCAGTTATCGGCTGGTTCAGACAGACAATAACACTTTTACCTCCTAATAAAATACCACTGTATTCTCTTGTAACAAGGGCTGATTTGGGTTTCTCCGAAAACAAATAAATTGATGAATTGTAGATCATTTTAAATTGATGCTGAGAGCTTCTGAAACATTTTGAAACTTAACAGCACAGGTGATTCTGCATCTTTTGCCAAAAAGAAAACGTGGACTTGCAGGAGCTGGGAAAGATCCAGGAGTTCGGCAAGAGACTGGTTCTTCTTGGGGCCATTTAGACTAAACGAAGGTCCCTGTGACAAGAATCCTGACATGTTGTTATTTTGGAACCTTTGGAACTTCCAGCTTTAAGAAAACTCCTCCAAACCGAATGTTGTTGTAAGTGAAACACCCGTGTACGGTTTAGTATTTTTAGTGTAGTACTAGTTATTTACAATCATCAGCAGTTGCTATACATGTACGCAAAAGGATTTGATTCTGTGCAGCTAAGAAAAACCAGTGTGGAATTAAGAGTGGTGGAGGTAGAGATGCAATGATATTGCGAGTGGACAAAGTATATCGGTAAAATCATCAGCTTAACGAGTCGCATTGCACGTTTCCATAGTAAATACTAAATAAATGTTTCCACAGTAAATACTAAAGAAAATTGAGCAGATTCTGTTACTAGGAGATGTGAATAAAAGAGTTTTTAATTTAATACCCCACAGTATTTTTTTTGGTTTGCGATAACTAAATAATTTAGCAAGCTTTTAAGCTTTCAAGTACTAGTCCTCTTCCTGAGGTGGACAAAACAACCTTTATCTTTTGTCTGAAGCAGGGTCTCGACCTGAAACATCGCCTATTTCCTTCGCTCCATAGATGCTGCCTCACCCGCTGAGTTTCACCAGCATTTTCGTCCACCTTTTATCTTTTGCATCTCTCTTTTAGATAGTGACGTAAAATGTCCAGCTGGTAATTCAGACTGGACAAACGGTTTTATACACGGACTGGAGTGATTTAGTGTGCAACAAGGCTGCAGCGCTCTCGGGAAAGTGTTCGTGTGTACATTAGAATTTAATTTTTTTGTCTGTTACATGAAATCCTAAACAACTGGTTTCTGAACTGGCTTGTCATGTAAGTCAATGATTTTAGACAATAGGTGCAGGAGTAGGCCATTCGGCCCTTTGAGCCAGCACTGCCATTCAATGTGATCATGGCTGATCATCCCCAATCAGTACCCCGTTCCTGCCTCCTCCCCATATCCCCTGACTCCGCTATCTTTAAGAGCACTATCAAGCTCTCTCTCTTGAAATCATCCAGAGAACCTGCCTCCACCGCCCTCTGAGGCAGAGAATTCCACAGATTTTGTGAGGGTATATCACCATGTGAAGTGTTGATACTTTGCCTGTGGATCTGAACACTGCTTCTAAAATCTTCAAGACAGAACAGTTTGTAATTTGCTGCCAATTGGGAAATGAAGATGTTTTTTGCGATGAATGTCCAAATATCCCCTCAGTTGTACGAAAACTGATTTTTATTTTCCCTCAAAAGGTCAAGTTGGAACAGATGTTTGCATTTCAGTGCTTTTTCATTTGTAAGTGTGAGTGTAACTCTATTTTTAATTTAGACATTATAAATCTGAATATATTCAGCATTTCTTTGAAGATTGGATCATACAGTGATGGGATTCATTTTGAGCAACCACTCCCATTTATATTTGTTTAAGATTTACTTTTATATTAAGATTTTTTTTTCTACTCTACATATTGCTTTGACCTGTTTAATTTAAATCCATTTACCACCCTGCTGTGTATCAAACTGCCTTACTTTGATTTCTGCAGATATGTTTCAAAAGAAACATTTGGGAGAATGAAAAGTTCAGTTGTTGAAGTTATGCAGACTGGAGTGCAAATAGATACTAATCTTATGACTTTCTTGGCACCATAAACCCCTTTCAAAAAAGCATCTGGTAGGTGTGGAAGGCATTTAATTTAGACTTGTGGATAAATAAATAGCTGAGTTGGTGTCAAATGGACTAAAAGCTACTTTGAGAGGTCTTGGAAAATTTGACGGGTACACATCACTACTTTAACACTTAATACTAAGATTTATGTGCAGATAAAATTCGGGCATTTTGCCGGTCCTGACATTTAACTTAAGGAAGGTTTAATTTAGTTTAGTTTATTGTCACGTGTACCAAAGTCCAGTGAAAAGCTTTTTGTTGCATGCTAGCCAGTTAACAGAATGACGATACATGATTACAATCGAGCCGTCCACATTGTACAGATACATGATAAAGGGAATTATGTTTAGTGATAAAGTCAGATTTAAAGATAGTCCAAAGGACTCCAATGAGGTAGATAGTAGCTCAGGACTGCGTTCTAGTCATTGATAGGGTGGTTTAGTTGCCTGATAACAGCTGGGAAGAAACTGTCCCTGAGCCTGGTGTGCTTACAAAGTTTCATAATTGAGCTACGGGGCTCAGTCAAACAATTTACATCCATGTTATTCAAAGTTTAAACTCGTTGAAATAATACTTAATATACTTAAATATTATTTCTTTTTTTTTTTTGTTTTGTTTATTTTATTAGAAGTTAATACAGCACAAAACAGTACAGTGGAACCTAATTTTAGGTGCCAACTATGTAATACCGTAATCCATTCTATGTACAACCTCTAGTTTTATGTTATGAGAAGGAAGTAAGCAAGCCAAGAAAAAGAAAACAATAGAAAGAGGAAAAAGTGGAATAATAGATGGTAGAGAGTAGAAAAACGTGAAGTGTGTATATAAAAAATAAAAAGAAGATAGAAAGTGGAAAGTAGAAATAGAAGAGAAGGCCCCTTAAAAGAGAATTTTTCAAATCTGTATTCGGAGATGTAGATCTACCCGCGTCATGAACTGAAATCAGCAATCTTTACGGTACCGCTGCATCACATGATTCCAAAAAGTCGAACTTAAATATTATTTCTTAAATATCCTACTTAATTTTGTCCCAGACCCTATATTACCTGTTGGGTTTTTTTTTCACATTGGAGTCTTTCACAAGAAGTGAAGAAATCTAGCATTCTAGAAATATAAAAAGTAGGTCAATTGGTTTAAGATTATTCAATATCCTTTGGATGTTCCAGAACCTTGTGCAATACCTGGTTAATAATCACTGCCCATTTTTCCATGATTTCCCCATACGCTAACACTATCCTACACACTAGGGACAATTTTACCGAAGCCAATTAACCTACAAACCTGTACGTCTTTGGAATGTGGGAGGAAACCGGAGCATCCAAAGAAAACCCACGCGGTCACAGGGAGAACGTACAAACTCCGTACCGACAGCACCTGCCGTCAGGATCGAACCTGGGTCTCGGGCGCTGCGCCACCGTGCCTCCCAGATGTATCATGTGAAAAGCACATCAACATTTCTGAACTTTATGGTGTGGTAGTAAAGAAACAATTGTCTGTTGCATGTAAAGCGCACACCTTTACACATTTTACCAGATGCCCTGAGTGCAACCAAAGACAGTCCACTAAATTGATAAGTAATCTTTGCTACCTGCAGCTAGTTTCCAACATTGCAATGGGAAGATATGAAGCCAAGTACCATATCAGTACCTTGTTCCTGCCTTCTCCCCATATCCCCTGACTCCGCTATCTTTAGGCGAGTGCAGGAGACTGCGCTCGCCTCATGGTCACCATATGTTCGCTGATGGTCTCAGGTGATTCTCCTTCATGGACGTGAGGCGTTCCCGCATTCTGGGAACTAGTCGCGGCCTCAGTATGGTCGCAGCAAATGTTGAAAATTGGTCGCAATGGGGAAAATCAATTATTTTGTAGTCATAGGTGCAGTGGTAGTGGGGTCGCCATGTTGTAGGTAGTCATAGGTAGTTTTAGTTAATCTCCTTTGTTGACTGGGCATTTTCATAGGCTCATTGGGGGAAAAAAATTAAGCACAAGTTTTCAGAACCAAGGAAAACCGACCGGTAATGTTAAATGCCCGCTAAACATCACAGCTGAAGAAGGGTCTCGACCCGAAACGTCACCTATTTCCTTCGCTCCATAGATGCTGCCTCACCCGCTGAGTTTCTCCAGCAATTTTATCTACCTTCGATTTTTCCAGAATGAATTGATTAATAGATATTTGGTCTATACCTATAGAATACACCCTATAAGCAATTATATATATTTTTTAAATTATTCTAGGTGCCCAACAAACCTTGCAGCTGTGATGAACTGGAATGTTCCCAAATTAAATATAGCTGTTCACAATTGGAGTTGCACAAAAAGCCTGCAATCTTAATAAGCATTCAATTGGCAGCATCTGCAACTAATAGGACACTTCAAAATGCATAGCTCGAAACCAAATGAGCAGAGGTGCAGAAAATACTC
Source organism: Leucoraja erinaceus (assembly GCF_028641065.1). Classification (NCBI taxonomy): domain Eukaryota; kingdom Metazoa; phylum Chordata; class Chondrichthyes; order Rajiformes; family Rajidae; genus Leucoraja; species Leucoraja erinaceus. The sequence continues at coordinate 30,215,287 of NC_073400.1, read as the reverse complement.
AGAAGGGAGGAAAAAAAGCAACATTTGCAGAGAGAGAAATGGTTGATATTTTAGGTGAGTGAACCTTCTTCAGAACTTCCTTCTCGAAGGGAAGGATGTTGGGGAGTTTGATCTACAGGTGCCGACTGACAAAGGGTGGGACTGGCAAGTAATGGATGATTGGGAGATTTTTTTTAATTGCTGGAAACAGCAGGTCTGGCATCCTCTGCGGAAAGAAGCAGAATGAATGTTTTGGGTCTGCCTTTCAAATTCTCAACAACAGCAATTTTTAATTTTCATTCAAGTTTGAACATATCTTACACTAAGCGTTATACAACTTCATCCTGTATCTGCTGTCTGTGGACAGCTTTATTGTAATCATGTGTAGTCTTTCCACTGACTGGATACAAATGTTTTTCACTGTACCTTGGTACGCGTGACAATAAATTAACAAAACTAATCTTTTTCTTGTCGAGTCCACACACACGATTAGAACTTGTTCAGCCAGAGCTGACACACTTGTCAGCTTCTGCATACGATGGTGTCTGTCTTGCTGCTTCTTGTGCGTGCTGGTGGAAAGATTGGTGGAAACGGGGCCGCGACGTGAATGCTCTTTCCTTGACCCCAACAAAACAAATTATTTAATATTTAATTAATATGCCAGCAGAGGAAATCAGTTAACCCCCAGTCTCACTGAAATTCGATACACACACTAATCACAGCAAATCTATTCTTGCATCTTCTTGTTTGTATAATGTGCGGTCCAGTTATAAGCCTCACATGGGTATAGTCTATTCACCGACTGGATAGCATGCAACAACAGTTCGCACCGCATCGCAGTACATGTCACTATAATAAACGAAGCTAACTAAAGGAGTGGTGTAAATAAAATGGTCAATGAAATTTGAAGTTTACCAAGAGAGAGAGGCAGTGAATGCTGGAGATGTGTACAAGGATTATTATCGAAATTGAATTTGGTGCTATAATAATTGGGAGGTTAGTGCATGTTCGGGAAATGTTCAGGACCCCTCTCACCCTGGCCACAAACTCTTTGAATCACTTCCCTCTGGAAGGCAACTGCCACAGCCAGACATAAAAACAGTTTTTATCCACGAGTAGTTCCTCTACTCAACAGCCAAGAATCTGTAGCCTCCCTTTGATCTGGTATTTTGTTGGTTCACATGCTTGATCAATGGTGTTTTATCATGAATGTTTTATTATTATTAATGTTTTCTGAGTCATATGTAACTGTCATGTTGTTACTTGTGGGCGGAGCACCAAGGCAAATTCCTTGTATGTGAATACTTGGCCAATAAACTTACTTACTTAAAGTGCTGTTGCTGGGAAAGATATGGGGGAGTGCAGTAGATAGCATTTTATCATGATGCATCGCAGCATAGTTCGGAAACCGCTCCATCCAAGACTGCAAGAAATCGCAGAGAATTGTGGACACAGTCCATCACACAAACCAACCTCCCTCCCACTGCCTCCATCTACACCTCACGCTGCCTCTGCAAGGCCAGCAGCAAAATCAAGGACCAGTCTCACCCCGGACACTCCCTCTTCTCCCCTCTCCCATCGGGCAAGAGCTACAGAAGTGTGAAAACGCACACCTCCAGATTCAATAGACAATAGGTGCAGGAGCAGGCCATTTGGCCCTTCGAGCTAGCACCGCCATTCAATGTGATCATGGCTGATCATCCCCAATCAGTACCCCGTTCCTGCCTTCTCCCCATATCCCCTGACTCCACTATCTTTAAGAGCCCTTTCGAGCTCTCTCTTGAAAGCATCCATAGAACCCGCCTCCACCGCCTTCAGAGGCATTCTCTGCCTCGGGTTCCACAGACTCACAACTCTCTGTGAGAAAAAGTGTTTCCTCATCTCCATTCTGGATGCTTTAAAGAGAGAGTTTGATAGAGCTCTTAAAGATATCGGAGTCAAGGGTTATGTGGAGGAGGCAGGAACGGGGTTGTGGGTGATCAGCCGTGATCTCAGTGAATGGCGGTGCTGGCTCGAAGGGCAGAATGGCTTCCTCCTGCACTTATTGTCTATTGTCTATTAGAAGCCTAATTCAGAGCCACGTGTATTGTGAGAGTGGAGTTCTCTTGTGAGTCTGTGAGGGCAGTAGGTTTCCCTCCCTAAGGAACATTAGGTGGATTTATACAAGAATATTGCAGTTGCGTTGTTATTCATGGGACTAGATTTTTAATTCCAAATTTATTTCAACCATTGGGCGGCAGAGTGGCGCTGCAATAGAGTCGCTACATCACAGCGTGCGTTTTCTGAGAGTCTACCCGAGTGACCTGCGTGAGGTTTCATCGAGTGCTCCAGATTCCTCCCACATTTCAAAGATATACAGGTTTGTAGGTTAATTGGCTTTGGTAAGTTGTAAAATTGTCCCTAGTGTGTTGGATGGTGTTGGCGTATGGGGTGATTACCAGACGGCACAGACTCGGTGGGCCGAGTGGCCTATTTCCACACTATCTCGAAAGATTAAAACTGAATGGAAATTTTCAGCCACTACCTATACCTCAGGCCCTCGAATTCTGGCAACATCCTCAAATCTCTGCACCATTTCCAGCTTGACAACATCTTTCCTACAACAGTTTTCAAGAAGATTTGTAGCAACTTACAATGCAAGATGTTTTTTTTCGCTATAAATAACCAAATGGAAAATATATCTTACAATAACGCTAGTTTTGTCATAAAGTATCAGTATCTTATCATCATCATCTCCAGCTTGTTTCTCTGGATGTTTGCGGTAAAAAGCTGCATTTGGCGATCATTTCACCTTTCTGGTTTAGTTTAAAGAAACAGCGTGGAAACAGGCCCTTCGGCCCACCGAGTCTGCGCATGACCAGTGATCCCCGCACACTAACACTATCCTACACACACGCTGGACAATTTGCACATACGCCAAGCCAATTAGCCTACATACCTGCACGTCTTTGCAGTGTTGGAGGAAATCGGAGATCTCTGAGAGAAGCCACAGGGAGAACATGCGAACTCCGTATAGACAGCACCCCTAGTCAGGATCGAACCCGGGTCTCCGGCGCTGTAAGGCAGCAACTCTACCCACACGCACTTTTCTTTTTTATAAAACATTTAAACATTTGTTACACCTGCTTATGGGGGCTTGGTAGCTTCAGTGGGTGATGTGGAAGACTCGAGCAGATGGGGAATTGAGGATAACGGCTGATATTAAAAGGCGAGTTGGATCCAGAGTAAAACAAAAGTACGATGGTAGTTGTAATGATCAATGTGAGTGTGTAGAAAGGAACTGCAGATGCTGGTTTACACCAAGGGATAGACACAAAAAGTTGGAGTAACTCAGCGGGCCAGGCAGCATCTCTGGAGAAACAGATTAGGTGACGTTTCGGGACAGGTCTCTCTTCTTCTGCATTTCTGAAGTCAGACTAAGGGTCTTGACCCGAAAAGTCATAGGGGGATAACGGGCGGATGCAGGCCCTTCGGCCCCAACTTGCCCACACTGGCTAGCATGTCCCAGCTACACTGGTCCCACCTGCCTGTGTTTGGTCCATATCTCTCCATATCCATGTACGTGTCAAACTGTTTCTTAAATATTGGGATAGTCCCAGCCTCAACCACCTCCTCTGGCAGCTTGCTCCATACACCCACCACCCCTTTGTGTGAAAAAGTTACCCCTCAGATTCCTATTAAACTTTTTCCCCTTCACCTTGAACCTATGTCCTCTGGTCCTCGATTCCTCTACTCTGAGTAAGAGACTCTGTGCATCTATTTCGTCTAATCCTCTCAGGATCTTATACACCACCTATTCCTTTTATATATCTCAACCCAAAATGCAGCAGGCAGTAAAGAAAGCGAATGGTATGTTGGCTTTCATAGCAAAAGCATTTGAGTATAGGAGCAGGGAGGTTCTACTGCAGTTGTACAGGGTCTTGGTGAGACCACACCTGGAGTATTGCGTACAGTTTTGGTCTCCTAATCTGAGGAAGGACATTATTGCCATAGAGGGAGTGCAGAGAAGGTTCACCAGACTGATTCCTGGGATGTCAGGACTGTCTTATGAAGAAAGACTGGATAGACTTGGTTTATACTCTCTAGAATTTAGGAGATTGAGAGGGGATCTTATAGAAACTTACAAAATTCTTAAGGGGTTGGACAGGCTAGATGCAGGAAGATTGTTCCCGATGTTGGGGAAGTCCAGGACAAGGGGTCACAGCTTAAGGATAAGGGGGAAATCCTTTAAAACCGAGATGAGAAGAACCTTTTTCACACAGAGAGTGGTGAATCTCTGGAACTCTCTGCCGCAGAGGGTAGTCGAGGCCAGTTCATTGGCTATATTTAAGAGGGTGTTAGATGTGGCCCTTGTGGCTAAGGGGATCAGAGGGTATGGAGAGAAGGCAGGTACGGGATACTGAGTTGGATGATCAGCCATGATCATATTGAATGGCGGTGCAGGCTCGAAGGGCCGAATGGCCTACTCCTGCACCTAATTTCTATGTTTCTATGTTTTTCTCCAGAGATGCTGCCTGACCTGCTGAATTACTCCAGCATTTTGTCTATCTTCAGTGTGAGTCTGTATCCTGTCTGTAGTAATAGGTTTTAAAATACCATGTTGGCAGCAGAAGCATTATTTACACAGTGTAATCTGGTTAATGTGTATCTGAACCAACAGTTCAAATGATTTTTGGAAGTATGGTTTTAATTTGCATTTTGTTTCACTTAATGTATAACAGTTTGTTTGAATTCAAAGTCAAAGTCAATTTTATTTGTCACATGCACCCGAAGGTGCAGTGAAATGAATTTGCCAGCAGCGACACACTTAAAAAAAGAACACACAATACACAATAGAAACATAGAAACATAGAAAATAGGTGCAGGAGTAGGCCATTCGGCTCTTCGAGTCTGCACCACCATTCAATATGATCATGGCTGATCATTCAACTCGGTATCCTGTACCTGCTTTCTCTCCATACCCCCTGATTCCTTTAGCCACAAGGGCCACATCTAACTCCCTCTTAAATATAGTTTGTGTTAAATAGAATTTAACACAAACATCCACCACAGCATTCTTCACTGTGGTGGAAGGCAACAAAGTTCAGCCAGTCCTCCTCCTTTGTTCACCTGTGGTCAGGGCCATGAACCCTCCGTAGTTGCTGCTGTGGACGGCCCGATGTACAGGCCGTCTCGTTGGGATGTTCGAAACTCCGACGTCGGGATGATCAAACACACTCTGCAGCTTGGAGGTCCTGATTCGGCACTTCCCTACCTGAGACCGTTGCTTCAGGATGTTATAGGCCTCAGGCCGGTGGTCGGAAGACAATATTTAGCACTTAATGCGACTCTACGTTTTTTAAACTTGTATCTTAGCAGTAAATCATCGTCTATATCTCTCCCTTTTCCATGACTTTCAGTCTGAAGAAGGGTCTCCACCCGAAAAGTCTCCCATTCCTTCTCTCCGGAGATGCTGCCTGTCACGCTGAGTTACTCCAGCATTTTGTGTCTACCTTCAGTTTAAACCAGCATCTGCAGTTCCTTCCTGCACAGTAAAAAAAATCACACTGGTTTAGTGACGGAGAGGGGAGAAGGAAAGAGCATTCACGTCGCAGCCAATCTTTCCACCACCACATACAAGAACCAACAAGACAGACACCATTGTACGCAGGTGCCAAGAAGTGTGTTCAGATCTGGCTGAACAACTTCTAATCTTGTATGTGGACTCGACAAGAAGAAGAAGTGATGGAGATTTGATATGAGATGTATTTTGACAACTGCTGCCAGATTAAAACATAGGAGGTAACTTTCCTTAATTTTGGGTGATCGATTAAATATAATGGCCCACCCTCTTCCTCCCACACCACACCACCTCTCCTCATTTTCCACATTTGTTTTATTTGGATAGGGAAATGGACCTGTGCTGTCAATGGGCTTTTAATTCTCCGAAAGGACACAAGGCGCTGGAGTAACTCAGCGGGTCAGGCAGCATCTGTGGAGAACATGGATAGGTGACGTTTCAATAGTTCAATAGAATTTTTATTGTCACATATACCCAACACAGGTGACTATTAGACAATAGGTGCAGGTGTAGGCCATTCGGCCCTTCGAGCCAGCACCACCATTCAATGTGATCATGGCTGATCATCCCCAATCAGTACCCCGTTCCTGCCTTCTCCCCATATCCCCTGACTCCGCTATCTTCAAGAGCCCTATCTAGCTCACTCTTGAAAGTTTCCAGAGAACCTGCCTCCACCGCCCTCTGAGGCAGAGAATTCCACAGACTCACCGCTCTCTGTGAGAAAAAGTGTTTCCTCATCTCTGTTCTAAATGGCTTACCCCTTATTCTTAAACTGTGGCCCTGGTTCTGGACTCCCCCAACATCGGGAACATGTTTCCTGCCTCTAGTGTGTCCAAACCCTTAATACTCTTTTATGTTTCAATAAAATCCCCTCTCACCCTTCTAAACTCCAGAGTATACAAGTCCAGCCGCTCCATTCTCTCAGCACATGTCAGTCCCGCCATCCCGGGAATTAACCTTGTAAACCCACGCTGCACTCCCTCAATAGCAACAGGGAGTGCAGCGTAGTGTAACAGGGATTGCTGCTCGGCACTGACTCGGTGGACCAAAAGGCCTGCCTCAGCTAACTGGTAGCAAAATGGTTGTTGCCCCTTACTGTAGTGCAAATATTGTTCCATAATTCATCACCTGCGTTCTATGTTGTGAAACCTGTACACTAATCCTGCTCATTTCCTTCAACTCTCAGCCAAAGTTGAAGAAAAAAATACTCCCCACTCTTTCAGCGATCCTAGCACTACCCTACACACACTAGGGACAATTTACCGAAGCCAATTAACCAACAAACCTGTACGTCTTTGGAATGTGGGAGGAAACCAGAGCACTTGGTGAAAACCCACGCAGGTCACGGGGAGAAGGTACAAACTCCGTACAGACAGCGCCCATAGTCAGGATTGAACCCGGGTCTCTGGCGCTGTGAGGCAGCAACTCTACAGCTGCTGTGCCATCTCACGCAGCAGTTTGAGGTGCTTTTAGTAAAGGTGCCGCTAACCAAGTGGAGATTGTTGTTCCATTGACACTTGCTTGGAATCTTTTTTTTCTTGCACTAGCCTGGGAGTGAGGAGTTGGCTGCAATGCTGGGTGCTTGAGCCAACTGTTCATCTGTGTACCATATGGTCTACACTTAGTCACTGTAGACTGAGAACACATTGTATTTGGAGCAAACAACTAACTGTAGAGGAATTTAGCGGGTCCCGCAGCAAGTGTGGAGGGACACGGAGAGAAGTCTTTCAGGTCGAGACCCAGGGCGTGCGGCACGGTGGCACAGCAGTAGAGTAGCTACCTTACAGCGCCAGAGACCCGGGTTCGATCCTGACTACGGGTGCCCTCTGTATGGAGTTTGTATGTTCTTCCTGTGACCACGTGGGTTTTCTCCAGGTGCTCTGGTTTCCTCCCGCATTCCAAAGACGTACAGGTTTATAGGTTAATAGGTAAAAATGGTAAATTATCCCTAGTGTGTAGGATAATGCTAGTATGCAGGATAATCGCTGGTGACCACGGACTGTGTCTCCAAATAAAACTAAACTCCTCTTCAGGTTGTTAGAGTAGAGGGGAGATAGCTGGCAAGTGTTCAGCAGATAGACACAAAATGCTGGAGTAACTCATTGACACAGGCAGTATCTCTGGATAGAAGGAATGGGTGACGTTTCGGGTCATGTCTCAAGAAGGGTCTCGACCCGAATTGTCCTTCTCTCCCGAGATGCTGCCTGTCCCGCTGAGTTACTCCAGCATGTTGTGTCTATCTTCGGTGCAAACCAGCATCTGCAGTTCCTTCCTACACGAGTGTTAGGCAGATCCAGGTAAAGAGATTGAGTCAGACACAAAATGCTGGAGTAACTCAGCGGGACAGGCAGTATCTCTGGAGAGAAGGAATGGGTGACGTTTCGGGTCGAGACCCTTGATCAATCTGAAGAAGGGTCTCGACCCGAAATGTCGCCCATTCCTTCTCTCCAGGGATGCTGCCTCGCCCTCTGAGTTACTCCAGCATTTTGTGTCTACCTTCGATTTACCAGCATCTACAGTTTTTTCTTACACAAGATGTTGAGTCAGATGGGGAAAGAAAAAACCCACAGAAAACGCTGGAGTAACTCAGTGGGTCAGGCAGCATCTTTGGAGAAAAAGAAAGTGATGTTTCTGGTTGGGACCCTGCAGGTCAGGCACCTTCTTCAGACGGAAGAAAGCTGGAAGAGAGGACAAAATGTGGCATATGATAGGTGGATACAAGTGAACAAGGATTATTAATAGACAATAGGTGCAGGAGTAGGCTATTCGGCCCTTTGAGCCAGCACCACCATTCAATGTGATCATGGCTGATCATCCCCAATCAGTACCCCGTTCCTGCCTTCTCCCCATATCCCCTGACTCCGCTATTTTTAAGAGCCCTATCTATCTCTCTTGAAAGTATCCAGAGAACCGGCCTCCGCCGTCCTCTGAGGCAGGGAATTCCACAGACTCACCACTCTCTGTGAGAAAAAGTGTTTCCTCGTCTCCATTCTAAATGGCTTACCCCTTATCCTTATTCTCAGATAGTTTGGCAAAGCCCAGCGATGAAAAAGACAAAAGCTAAGGAAAGAAGACTTGCAAATAGTGAAGCCAGAGGAATGAATGTAGGCGGATGGGGATGGGGCAGGGGAGAAATAAATGCATCCAGGTGGGACACAGGGACTTTCTGAGTATTTCTGGCTTTTTAAAAATTGTTTGTTGGTGTTGCTACCACAGTTTGGTAATACTGGGGAAATATCCTGGGCTATTCGATCACTCACAAATGCCCTATGAATGTGCAAGAATGTTTGTGCATAAAATGACATCAATTCCATTTTTTTTCTCAGAGACTGGGGTGCAGAATTTCTGAACAATGTTAGCTGTTTATTATAATTGTTTGGCACTGCTCCATGAAGAGAAATTCCTTTAGCCAGAGGCTGGTGAATCTGTGGAATTCATTGCCACAGGCGGCTGTGGAGGCCAAGTCAATGGATATTTTTATAGCAGAGATAGATAGATTCTTGATTAATACGGGTGTCAGAGGTGATGGGGAGGAAGGAGGAGAATAGGGTTGAGAGGGAGAGATAGATCAGCCATGATCGAATGGCGGAGCTGACACGATGGGCCGAATGGCCTAATTCTGCTCCAATGTCTTTTACGTTGCCTGGGGTAATCCTTGAAGGTACACCAGTCATTGAAAGTAAGCATGCAGGTGCAGCAGGCAGTGAATAAAGCGAATGGTATGTTAGCATTCATAGCAAAAGGATTTGAGTATAGGAGCAGGGAGGTTCTACTGCAGTTGTACAGGGTCTTGGTGAGACCACACCTGGAGTATTGCGTACAGTTTTGGTCCCCTAATCTGAGAAAAGACATTCTTGCCATAGAGGGAGTACAGAGAAGGTTCACCAGACTGATTCCTGGGATGTCAGGACTTTCATATGAAGAAAGACTGGATAGACTCGGTTTGTACTCGCTAGAATTTAGAAGACTGAGGGAGGATCTTATAGAAACTTACAAAATTCTTAAGGGGTTGGACTGGCTAGATTCAGGAAGATTGTTCCCGATGTTGGGGAAGTCCAGAACAAGGGGTCACAGTTTAAGGATAAGGGGGAAATCTTTTAGGACCGAGATGAGAAAAACATTTTTCACACAGAGAGTGGTGTATTTTTTATTTTTATTTCTATTTATTTTTTCATGTACACTGAATGGACACTGGTTGAGCAACGTTTTTTTGTTTCCTCTGGGTATGCAAATACTCAGGAAATGACAATAAAGATATACAATACAATGTACAATACAATATACAATCTGTGGAATTCTCTGCTACAGAAGGTAATTGAGGCCAGTTCATTGGCTATATTTAAGATATTTATAGATATGGCCCTTGTGGCTAAAGGGATCAGGGGGTATGGGGAGACGACAGGTACAGGATACTGAGTTGGATTATCAGCCATGATCATATTGAATATGCGGTGCAGGCTCGAAGGGCCGAATGGCCTCTACTCCTGCACCTATTTTCTATGTTTCTATGTAATACAATGTAATACCACAAGATGGTGCTGCTGAGCAGCAGTTGACATGGTTGGTGATGCAAGGAACTGCAGATGCCGTCTTACAACCTAAAAGACACAAAGTGCTGGAGTAATTCAGGCAGTCAGGCAGTACCTCTGGAAAACATGGATAGATGATATTTTTGGGTTGGAATCATTGACAATGTCGCTTTGCTGGAGACCTTTGGCTGTGGAGAAAAAAATAATAGACACAAAATGCTGGAGTAACTGCGGAACAGGCAGCATCTCTGGATAGAAGGATTGGGTGACGTTTCAGGTCGAGACAAAACCTTCTCTCCAGAGATACTGCCTGTCCCACTCAGTTACTCCAGCATTTTGTGTCTAACTTCAGTGTAAACCAGCATCTGCAGTTCCTTCCTTAATGCATTTCGTTGTCTCTGTACTGTACACTGACAATGACAATTAAAATTGAATCTGAATCTGAATCTGAATCTTCCGACACAACAAAGTTGAAAGGCTGGTGGATACTTTGATGCAGAATAAATCTTAGAGGTGTATAGGGTGTGCGGAACCCAGCAGAGAACTCTGGACTACAATTCTCATTTATAATGCCAGACCCCCGTATAATTCTGTGGATCGAAACACAGAATGGTGGAAATAATCAAGAAATCTGTGGTGCAGGAAGGAACTGCAGATGCAGGTTTACACCGAAAATAGACATAAAATGCTGGAGTAACTCAGCGGGACAGGCAGCATCTCTGGAGAAAATGGAATAAGTCAGTAAGTTTCGAGTTAAGACCATTCTTCAGACTGAAAGAAGAGGAAGGGAGGGAACTGGAGGTGAGAAATGGCCAGAACAAAGCAGGTGGGGCAGCAGATGACCAAGGATGGGTGGAGCCCACAATGGTCCATTGTTGGCTGGCGGTCGTCAGATAGAGGCATCTCTGCTGACGGGAAGGGGTGAACTTTAACATCGAGGAGCTCGCAGTCTCGGGTGGAGACCGACGTCGGGAATCTCCAAAAGCCTCACGTTGTTCGACTAGCCCCGACCCGGGGTAGATCGCCTGGTGCGGGGGAGCTGAGATTCCCCCCCCCCCCAGGGGCTTGCCCAATGCAGGAGCTTGATCGCCCCAACCAGGAGGCCCCGGGAGTCAAGATCGTCCCGGCCACAGAAGGTTCGAGGCCCCCGACCGCGGGAGAACAAAGAAGGGAAGAGATTGGACTTTTTTTCAGATTCAGATTCAATTTTAATTGTCATTGTCAGTGTACAGTACAGAGACAACGAAATGCATTAACCTTTCACCTCCCATCACAGTGAGGAATGTGGAGGAGTCGCTGTGGTGGATGTTGATGTTAAAAATGTATTTTGTGTGTCTTGTTGCTTTTCATTGGTGTGACTGTGCGGCAAATGGCAAATGAAATTCCTCGTGTTTTGCAAAACACACTCGGCTAATAAAGTCTGATTATGATGATGATTAGAGCCACGTCTATGATGCCTCCGGACAGTGACGTCCTGAATGGAAACCCACAGTGGTGACTGCAGTCCTTTCATGACTTCACCGGCCTCTAGAGGTCACGGCCAGGAAAGCTCCACCCAAAGGATTAACTGCTTAGTCGTCCGAGACCCGTGATCTTTGATCTTTCAAAGCAGCCTTGGTGAGATCGCAGCTCGGTTGCTGAATAGTTTCAGACAGTTTGACAATTCCAATTCCACCCCCCCCCTTGAGTCATCAGGTCATAAAAGTAGAATTAGGCCATTCGGCCCATCAAGTCTACTCCACCGTTCAACCATGGCTGATCTATCACTCCCTCCTAACCCCATTCTCCTGCCTTCTCCCCCATAACCCCTGACACCCGTACTGATCAACAATCTATCTATCTCTGCCTAAAAAATATCCATTGACTTGGCCTCCACAGCCGTCTGTGGCAAAGAATTCCACAGATTCAATTGACTGAAGACATTTCTCCTCATCTCCTTCCTAAAAGAAGGTCCATGCTTGTCCACAGTAACTCAGCGGGTCGGGCAACATCTCTGGAGAAAAGGAACAGGTGACGTTTCGGGTCGAGACCCTTCTTCAGTCTGACAGTCGGGGGGGGAAGGGAAACGAGAGATATAGGCGGCAATATGGAGCGATGGAAAATGAAGGAAAGATATTTCTATATCTCTCGATGCCATCATCTATGTCTCTTGTTTCCCTTTCGCCTGGCTCTCAGTGAATGGATCTGTGTAGACTGGGTGGGCCGAAGGGCCTGTTTCCATGCTGTATCTCGATCCATCAGCATTGGATGACGAGGCTGAAATGGGCGGTCACGGTGGCGCAGCGGCAGAGTCGCTGCCTCACAGCGCCGAATTCTCTAAACTAAACTAAAGAATCGACGATGGGCCAAATGGCCTCATTCAGTTCCATAACAATCCTCTTGTTCTACAAACTGCATTAGTTAAGGTGAACGTAATGCCTTGGCAGGACTTGTGAAATAAAAAGAGAAAATGCTGGCGGCACTCGGCAGGTTGGATAGAAAGGCCACATCACCTCTGTTAGTAATATTAGGAATGCATTAACCCTCTGAGTGGGGATTCCTGCAACAGAAACTAGTTCCACAGATATCGGGATCTTTAACAAATCAAAACATTCCAAGGTGTCACATCACACACCGAAGATAGACACAAAATGCTGGAGTAACTCAGCGGGACAGGCAGCATCTCTGGAGAGAAGGAATGGGTGACGTTTCTCGACTAAAGAAATATTCCCCCCCCTTTGAGTCATCAGGTCATAAAAGTAGAATTAGGCCATTCGGCCCATCAAGTCTACTCCGCGAAACGTCACCCATTCCTTCTCTCCACAGATGCTGCCTGTCCCGCTGAGTTACTCCAGCATTTCGTGTCTATCTTCGGTTAAAACCAGCGTCTGCAGTTCCTTCCTCCCCATCGCACCAACGTCTGCACGTCCATTTGCTCGCAACATCGAACGTCTCATTGAATCAATAGTTTAGTTTAGAGATACAGCGCGGAAACAGGCCCTTCGGCCCACAGAGTCCGCGCCGACCAGCGATCCCCACCAACTAACACTATCCCACACACACGAGGGACAATTTACAATGCCACCAAGCCAATTAACCTGCAAACCCGCACGTCTTTGGAGTGTGAGAGTCTCGGAGAAAACCCACGCAAGTCACGGGGAGAACGTACAAACTGTGTACAGGCAGCACCCGTAGTCAGGATCGAACCCGGGTCTCCAGCGCTGTGAGGCAGCGACTCTACCCACTGCGTTCTCCCCACAGCCCAGCTTAAAGCACAGCCCCTTGCCCCTGGCTGCGCTGGCTGAGAAATAGATGTGCTTGTGTCATGCTTTATTGCCTCTTGCTTTCAACTTGGTAAGCAACGGTGTGATCAAGGACTCTGACAGGGGGTGGGTGCAGTAATGAAGTCATCTTTCTCTCTGTCTCCATTGAAAATGCCAAGTTGCCACTGGTGTATAAACCAATTAAGGAGTCCACATTTGGTGACCTTGTCAAAGTAATTACTTTATTTTTCATCCCAAGTGCTGACAATCCATCCTTTTTCTTGCGTTCAGCCACACTGTGGGAGTTCCCAACAATGCCAACACTACACCTCCCTTCCCTGGTTGCCCTTGAGAAAGTCTCTGCACTGTTTTCGGAAAACGGGTCCTTAAAACTGTGTTCTTTCCAATTATTAGAAATTGATACTTAAATTTTGGAAAAATACAGCTATACCAACTATTAAAATGTGGATTAGGAATATGATGGACATAGCACACCTTGAAGAAATGAGACTCTGCCTAATATATAAATATGACCAATTCTTAAGGAGTTGGTCCCCTGTCATTGACTTTTTGCAATCATGTGATGCAGCGGGACTGTAACCATTTCTGATTTCAGGTCAGGTCGTGGATAGATCTACATCTCCGAACAAAGATTTGAAATTTTCTTTTTTAAGGGGCCTTCTCTCCTATATCTACTTTGTAATTTTTCTTTTCTATACACACACACACTTCACCTTTTTCTATTTTCTACTATCTACTTTTCCTCTTTTTCTTCTCTCTATTTAAAACATTTTGTTTTTACTTCCTTTTCAAAAGCATAAAACTAGAGGTTGGACATAGAATGTATGACATTATGACGTAGTTGGCACCTAAAATTAGGCCCCACTGTATTGCTTTGTACTGTATTAATTTCTAATAAAATTAAAAAAAAACAAAAAAAACTATGTTCTAGAGTCATGCAGCATGGAAAACAGGCCCTTCGGCCCAACTTGCCCATGCCGACCAACATGCCCCATCCACACTAGGCCCACCTGCCTGTGTCTGGCCCATGTCACTCCAAACCGTAGACAATAGGTGCAGGAGTAGGCCATTCGGCCCTTCGAGCCAGCACCGCCATTCAATGTGATCACGGCTGATCATCCACAATCAGTACTCCGTTCCTGCCTTCTCCCCATTTGCCCAGACTCCGCTAATTTTAAGAGCCCTATCTAGCTATCTCTTGAAAACATCCAGAGAATTGGCCTCCACTGCCTTCTGTGGCAGAGAATTTCACAGATTCACAAATCTCTGGGTAAAAAAAGTTCTTCCTCGTCTCAGTCCTAAATGGGTGACCCCCTTATTTTTAAGCATGCTTATGTTCACGTGTGCATGTGCGTGCATGTATATGTTCATGAGCGTGTGTGTGCGTGCATGCTTGTGTTCATGTGCATGCGTGTGCCTGTGTGTGCGTGCTCGTGTTTGTGTGCATGTAGGTGTGCATGCACACATGTAGGTATATATGCACACGTGTGGTTGTCAATGCACATGTGTGTGCGTGTGCCAGTGTGCATGTGTGTGTCTTGGAACATCTTGGATTGCCACGCCATAGGACCGAAGGTTTTCTCTGTGGAGTCTTCCGGTGGCTGGGGTGTGAAGGCCCACCCAACGTTAGACACTAATAACCCTCAGTGTGAAAACGCACACCTCCAGATTCAGGGACAGTTTCTTCCCAGCTGTTATCAGGCAACTGAACCATCCTACCACAACCAGAGAGCAGAGCTGTACCACTATCTACCTCATTGGTGACCCCTCGAACTATCCTTGATCGGACTTTGCTGGCTTTACCTTGCACTAAACGTTATTCCCTTATCCTGTATCTGTACCGGATTCAGATTCAGATTCAATTTTAATTGTCATTGTCAGTGTACAGTACAGAGACAACAAAATGCATTTAGCATCTCCCTTGAAGAGCGACATAGCAAACGATTTGAATAAAAAAATAATAAGTGTCCGGCTTGGTGGGGGGTGCCAATTGGCATCCCGAGGTAAGTGTTGACGTAGAGTGACAGCCACCGGAAAGAAGTTCCCCCTGCTGCTCCTTGACCTGCTGGTTTTAGTTTAGAGAGAGCGCTGTAGCGCCCCCCTGATGGTAGGAGGGTAGCGATCCCAGGTCATTAAGCACTTGGCTACACACACTGAATGGCCCGATTATAATCATTATTGTCTTTATGACTGGATAGCATGCAACAAACCTTTTCATGTACCTCGAAACACGTGACAATAAACTGCAGTGATAAGGCCATTTGAGGTGCTTCGTGGACCTGCCATCGCCATTCAATAGTGATCATGGCTGGGTCCCCTCCAACTTTTAGTGTAGTGCAGCAGAGATCTATGCGAGCGAAGGAAACTGAGGCCGAAACCGACCAGCGGGCCGAATCCCGAAGGGGTCCTACCCACTACGTTGCCTATTTATATTATGCCCTAGCCAATTCACATAGAAAACATAGAAAATAGGTGCAGGAGTAGGCCATTCGAGCCTGCACCGCCATTCAATATGATCATGGGCTGATCATCCAACTCAGTATCCCATCCCTGCCTTCTCTCCATACCCCCTGATCCCTTTAGCCACAAGGGTCACATCTAACTCCCTCTTAAATATAGCCAATGAACTGTGGCCTCAACTACCTTCCGTGGCAGAGAATTCCACAGATTCACCACTCTCTGTGTAAAAAATGATTTTCTCATCTCGGTCCTAAATGACTTCCCCCTTATCCTTACACTGTGACCCCTGCAAACCTGCACGTCTTTGGAGTGTGGGAGGAAAGCGAAGATGTCGGGGAAAACCCACGCAGGTCACGGGCAGAACGTACAAACTCCGTACAGACAGCGCCCGTAGGCGGGATTGAACCGGGGGTCTCTGGCGCTGTGAGGCAGCGACTCTAAACCAGGGAGCGCACACT